>NW_010316874.1:20100-41240 GCF_000700745.2 Antrostomus carolinensis | reverse complement strand
TAAGGTCCCTTCCAACTCAAGCCATTCTATGGCTCTGTGATTCTACGAAATGAGCAAATAGTTGTAACCTTCTTGTTACAGGCTTAAAGCAGAAATGGCATGTTGGGAAAAAGAGCAGCTTGTTTTACTTTAGTGGCTAGTGGATGGATTTTTGATGAAAAAGAAACAATTAAAAACGTATGCAATAAGTTTACTTCCACCAAACTCCTTCCTCTCTTCTGGAAGTCTCTTCTCTCCCATTTCTCCTGTTGATTTCTTTAAATGGGAAGGACCACTGCAAAACTGAAGATAGTTATCATTCCTAAGCATTTTGGAAGCCTCACTGAACTGCTATGAAGTAATGATTTTCAATGTGTTTTAGCCAGTTTTTTCTGAAGTAACAAATGATCCATCCAAAGATGCCAGACAAAGAGGTTGAACTTAGGCCATTTCAATCAGTGTTTCAGCTACCAAACTATTCTTTTCTGGATAGTGCAGTTCCTCTTTTTAAAAGTGAGTGTCCATGACACCAGCGAACATCAGGATGGCACTAAATTTCAGAAGATGTTGGAAAAAGACATACATATTAGAAAGCTACTGAGTAGCAAGTAATCATCAGTCTTCTGAAATGGATCTTCACAATTTACCCTTCCATGCAGACATCAATTGTTCATTTTGAAACATAAAACAGGCAACTTTAAATCTATTGTGTAACCTCAGAATTGCTATGCAGAAGGTAGAGAAATGAATATATACGTATTAAAGAGTATTAGTATCTAATATTTCAGTGGACAAGCACACCATGCCTATATTACTGCTATTTAGATGCTATTAGTAAGTAGGACTAGTTGAATAAATGATTGTAGGTATAATATTAAAGAAAGATGGAGTGGTAAAGATTTCGTCATTGGCAAGGTGAGATAAGAATACTGTCACTTAAGCATGCCAGGTGTCCCTATGGGCATTGGTTTAAGTGCTGGAGCTGTATAAGAAAGGAAAATGGAATACCTGCCTTGACAGAAATGAATGCAAATCGAGCACCATTTGGAGAGGAGAGGAAACAATTGCAACAACAAATTCAAATAAACACACTCAAGGTGTAAAAACAACCCTAGTGCAAACACTTAATGTCTTCAGGGTTTTTTGCTGGTGTGTTGTTAGATCAATCACATTGCACAGATGTTACTTCAGATATGATGCAGGACATCAAGATGTGACGCAGCATTGCAGACCCAACGTGCCACAGCAGAGAGAGTGTAATAGCAACACACGAATGTAAAAGTGAATCTTTCTCTGAAGTGATTCTGAATTTTGGGTGCTTCTTATTGCTTCCTTGCTTGCAAGACATAAGGGAAGAGGAAAAACATACTTTAGCTGTAGTTCTCTCTAGTTAACAAATAACTGGGTTTTTGCTACCACAGGAGGAGTGTGAATGCTGACCTGTGGGATAGGGAGCACTATGGTCAGGAATGCAAAATCAGAGAGCACTTTGATGCTGTTCAGCTTTATAGAGCTGAACACTGAAGATCCAAGATCAGTCAGGACTTCATCCAGGTTTTTCTTTCCTGGTTCCAGAAAATTAAATTTGGAGATTTTTTGTAAACACTGAAGGAGATATTTTATAAATTATAATGTATATATATGTATAATTGATAACAGGGGGGAATGTACAGATATTTTATAGCCCTTGAGCAACATGATAGAGTAAATTCAGAATCCTCATCAGCGGTTGATCAGATTTATCTCTGTTGTTCTCCAGCTATCTGAGAAACAGCCAATATTTGCTTGATCAGCTGGTACGGCAAGAAACTGTGGCATTTCACTTTATGCTCATTTTCACTTTATGCTCATTTTCTGTAGCAGGTGCTGCTATGAAATATCCATATAACTGGAGCTGTCAGTGGTTAGTTGTTATCATACAGGAATAAAAATGTCCAGGAACAGAAAGACCAAACCAAATAATCATTTTGTTTTCATCATTTTCCTTCAAGCAAGCAGTAGGATGCAATGCATTAGTTGTAGTTATTGAAAGACAAAACATCAAAAATGTAAAAGAGGGGGAGAACTGACCCTATTTAATGTGCCCATTATACCGTGAACCAAGACTCTTGTTCTGGGTATTACTGATAATATTAAGACTTTAAGCATAGGCAAAGCAGAACAAGATAATTTTTTATATTCCCCATGATGCTGATAATTGCCTTCAGTAATGCTTGCCTGATAACAACTATTTTATTCAAGCTGCAGGTGAATATAGGGACTAGGGACCACCCTTAGTTAGGACTAATGATTGAATTTGGCAGTAGAGGTAATCAGGGTAGGAGGAGGCACTGTAAGAGCAGAAGCAAGTCCCCTCGGCTCTCCAACAGAGACAGGCATGTGTGGCATATGGCAATGCCTGAGAGCTTAGAAGACGTCCAAGTAGATGTCACCCGCAGGAATTTACAGCTCCTAAGCAGCCTAAAGTCAATATAATCTGTTAAGGAAAAAGGCCATCATTTTCCCCCTCAGCATGCAGAGTGTGAGCATTTCTTGGGAAACAGTAATGTGCAGATCGCTAATCTGATTACTCTGGGACCACGTCATCAACGTGGCAGCGGCCAGTGCTGCCAGTGATTTTCAGACATAGACTTGTGCTTTCCTAGCTGCAGATAAACATGCTGGTGCAAGAGGAAAGAAAAAGGAACTACAGGTCTAAAGCATAGACAAAAGCACGCAATCTCTTGACATGGTGATAGCAGCAGGCTCTGCAACAGCAGCAGCAGGCTGAGCTCTTCAGATTACTGGTGTTCATGTCAGTGTTAGTGTTCCCCTGGAAGGATGCTGTACAGGGCTAGCAAGGCAACGCTGCTGCTGCTGCTACTGCCACCTTCATGTCTTTGCATTGGCAGCTACAGCAGTATCACAGGGAAGTGCAGAATCACAGAATCACAGAATTGTTTTGGGTGGAAAAGACCTTTAAGATCACCGAGTCCAACCAAAAACCTAGCACTGCCAAGTCCACCACTAAACCATCTCCTTAAGCAACATATCTACGTGTCTTTTAAATACTTCCAGGAGTGGTGACTCATCTACTTCCCTGGGAAGCCCGTTCCAGTGCTTGACAACCCTTTCAGTGAATAAATTTTTTCTTAATATCCAACCTAAAATTGTAAAATCTAATATCCTTGTTGGGCTAACCTTGCCTTTTGATGCTCACTCTTCAGCAAATAAAGATTTCTCTCACCTAATAATTTCACATGTAGCTGGTTGCCAGGTGTCTCATGATGACTAACTCTGGTAAGAGCACTTCTACTAGCTGGATACAGCTAACATGGGACTGAAATCTGAAATGCCTTCACGGCTCACTGCTGTTTTCAACACACTGCGACACTCCAGCGAAACTTGACCCAGTTCTCGTGGTGGCTGCTGTTGCTGGTTCTCTCAGATTCTTGTTGCTGAGTGCAGTAAGAGACACAGGGGCTATATACAGTGGTTGGTTGCCTTTCCTGGGCCTCTTTTTGTAGATGTTGTCCACAAGATTAAGCAACATCAGCCCCAGCGGCTTGGTGTTTATGATTTTTGAAGCAGAAAGGGGTGACTGTGAACGGTCACAGGCATCAAACTTGGATCTTTCTCAGCCAGTAAATGATGAATGTGAGCCATAAAATTTCAGTTCCAGTACCTCTCCTTAAAATGACAGGTAATGCATGGTTGGATCAAAACATGGATGAGTCCATTTTACAAAGCTGCTGCAGGGTAGCTATCTAAGCCAAGAAACACATCTCACATAAATGCTACAGGAGTTAGGTACGCTATTTATAAGTAGTTACATAGTCTTCAGTCATTTCCATCTCACTTCCTTGAACTCTGTTCATAGTTCCAAACCTCTGAGTCCTTCAGCAGAAACAAGCTGACAGTAATGAAGACAGAAGCCAGGCTTTCTTTCCCAGTTTTGTGAATGGTAGCAACCCAAATGCAGCTGCTGCTGTGACTAGGATTAAAATAATCTCATTGGTTAATTGCAAACCTCAAACCTCTGGAGATTTTATTTCTCCTCGGGATATTTTACTCAAACTCAAACACAGTATAACATGCACAGATGGAGTTGCCAGGGTGAGGGGAGGTAAAACTAAGACAAACTGATATAAGGGAGGTCTCCTTTTTTTGGAAGTCAGACTAGAAATACCTAAAGGCCTGATTCTTTTCAACATTCAAAACGTAAAAAATAAGTACTAGTGGTGGGAGCAAACTCTTCTGAAAATCTTTCCTCTTTCTCAGCGCCTCTAAAATTCTAGTGCCTTCTATGAACTACTAAAATTAAGTTTGAAAATACTGATTCAGATGTCTAAAGTCAGGCACCAAGCAATGGGATCAGCCTTGTGCAGGCCTTCATTTACACAGAAGGGTGAACTCTTACCAACTACTCCTACAAACTAGTTTTAAGCAAAAACATTGTTGCCCAGCCTGCTCTTCTAGCTCACATGTAGGTAGCTGCTCCTCTCTGGTTACCCCTTCTTTTCTGCTGTCAATTTCTACTATTTGGAAAGAGTCTGCAGTATAGAGAACCATGCAAACTCCTTGATGCTTAAATGAAACATTTTAAACAAATTATCTTTTCCTTTTCTTCTCCTACACGCCTGATTTGTGCAAGCTCTTGCCTTAGGTTAGGGTGACCATTTGCTTCAAATGTTCACCTCTGTCTGCCTGGACTTCTCCACACTACCTTAACTTTATACTTCCTTCCCTCTATGGTACACCCACTACATCTCAACAGAAATGCGGTGCAGCACTCCTTCTTTTGTCCCTCCCTTTTCTCTCCTCCATATATCAACACAATGCTCCTCTTTACCTGGGCTTTCCTGGGCAATTTCTTTCTCCTCATAGGCCTTAAATACCAAGTGTATGTATAGTTATTGCAAAAAGGAGCCAAAAACTCAATAAAAGTTAACATGAAGTGCTATTAGCCCTAGGGAAATACTTTTGTACAAGTAAAAAATGTGTAAGAGCATAAAGAGCTCTAAAAGGTAATTCAAAATTGAATAACAATCCCACAAAAGGCACAGGGAGGAAAATCAATTTGTGGAGCCTTCGGTCTCTGCCTAAACAAAACAGAAATGAACAGAAAAGCAGAATCAGAGCATATGCAAGCTCAAAACACATCCAAACCTAATAATAATGACCAACAAGAATGAAATCATAAACTAATCACAAAATTCATCAACAAGATGCATAAGTCAGAGTGAGTTAATTTTCACAAAACATTTGTTTTAATAAAAGTAAAGCCATTGATTCTGAGCTTTCCCCATGTTCAGTCTTTCATGTTACAGCTTGTCATTTATTTTTTATCAATTTGGAGACATATGTCTGAGGACAGAGATTGTTACCCTGTCACATCACGGAAGTCTCTTTTGCTATTCCAATTCTACGGTGAATACAAAAAGGGCAATAAGATTCTGCATACATAATTGCTGAATTTAATACTCATGCTACTAGTTTTTAAAATACATAGAGGAGATAAGAAATTTGCCCTCATTCATCTATTATCCCAGGGGCCCAGGCTTATTCACTTTGAAGATATTCACAGAGACAAATAAGGGACAGCTATTTGCACAAAGTTTTTAATAAATAAATAGATTCAGTGAATTTTTATACTGGAGACTTGGGTCTTAGACTGTTATCTGTTCCTATTATCCCATGGAAATAAAGATTTGTTGGTTGCCTGCCCTAGCAAAAAAGCCAGTCCGTTTCCCCAGTTTTCACTCCCAAACAGTTTAACTTGTTCTGGTGTACTGGGTGAGGTGCTGGACTGGGAGGCTTTTCTTCCCAGGCTTGGTGAAGAAAGCAACTCTCCCAGGCTGCAGTTCAGAAGAAGCACATGCTAATGGTCAGTGGAGACATGATTCATGTGCTTTGGAAAACAAAGTTGCAATACTCCTTTTCAGATTAAGATCACCCTCACTGTGAAATCTGTTTCTTTCTATGTCCTCTGTGTATCTCATTCTGGGTATGAGCATAATACGTTTTTCAGCCAATCTAAGCTAGTGCAAAACTATGTTGCTGCCAAAGATCTCACACTTCCCCTGGTCATGACTGTATATTCCCATATGATGGCATAGTCTCATGAGTTTGACCAGTTTATTGTTCTGACTGAACACAAATCCTGTTTTTGCATTTATCCTGTTTTTGCATTAAAAGTTTGCTTTCAGTCATTGCACAGCTACATCAAATTCATTAGTGGATAGAATAGTAATAGAGGGAACACAGGACCGAAGTTGAGTGGTGACATCAGCATCTCCTTCCCTACTTTTGATGGTTACGAATTCCTTGGATTGGCTGGAAGGGATAGTGGAACTAGACTGCTACCTCTAGTTCTGGTTTGTTTAGTAAAAGGGTTACTATCTGATGGTTTTCAACTGCACCTAGCATTTACACTATGTAAAATGAGACTAAAAGTGCAAACACTTCACTTTTAGAGATTTTCTCTTCCTCCTAGCAGTTTGCTGCGTCAAATTTAATTCCTTTTCTTCTTGCCGTACAAAGCTGCCTTTTCATTTCTGCCACCACTCAGGTTCCTTTCACCCTGGATTTCATTAGTGAAATCATCTTAGGTTTACCCTCCAATAATATAGGAGTATTTAATAGACTATGAATTGAAATTCAGGTCTCACGTGCACTGATTTTGCAGTGCAAATTATCCTGGAAAACCTGGCAGAAGACTGCAGAAAATGGAAACTGAAGGCAGTTGTTAGAAGAATCTGTACTCAGGAATATCACAATAATATATGGAGTAAATGTACAACCAAGCTGAAAATAAAGAACAAATTGGTCCCATGGGTCAATCATTCAGCTGCAGTGCCTGCACCACAGGTCAGGACAAATGTCTTTCATAAGAACGTAATTTGACAGATCTTTGGAGGGCAAGCTGTGTCACTGCTGCTGCTGCTGTAGTGCCAGTAAATTCTCCCTGAGACTGTTCCTTACAAGTGTGTTGTTTGTTCCCATCCACTTCAGCTGAGAAACAGAGCCTTCTGGTGAGAGTCACCATGTACTTTCCGTGAACCAGAGGACTGTATCTGTCCTCAGACCCATTGAACCCCACCGTCTGCTGTCTTCAAAGAGATCAAATAGAACTGGGAAAAGGCTGTCCCTGATAGAGTCTGTTGTGGACATGGCAGGTAGTTGCTTCTGGATGAACATTTATAAGTGTTATTGGGGAAAGGTTCGAGGGCAAGCAGAGAAGGTTTCAGTGCAGTCGTGTGAGTTGTGAATGTTGCAGCAGGACTCCTGGCTGGCTTCCCCAGAATTTCTTCTGATTACTCGGGGAGCATATGATTGATGTTGAGGACTGAGCTGGCCTCAGCCACATCATTTTGCCTATCTCTGCCAATAGATGTGAAGAAAATTGGCAGCTGGTATTATTATCTTGTATTGGCCCAGTTCTTTTTAATGAGGCAACCTGAGTGCAGCCCTTTCTTTCTGCTTCCCCACCAGCTAATCCCTGGCCTGGGGAAACAGCCCTTGCCTTTCTCTTGGCCACATGCTGTAGTTCTCTATAATTTTGTTTCAAGGTGTTTAGAGGCTAGGACTGTTTAATTTGTTCTCTAACCATTTTATTTTGATTCCTGCTATGGGTCTTTTCTTCACGTGTCAAACTGCTAAGAGAACAGCATTCAAAATGTGAAATGTGAAAGCATTAGGAGAGCTGCAATGGCACAATGTGTTATTCTCCTGCATGTAATCTGAATAAGCTTTTAGCAGCAAAGTCCAGGAGTGAGTTTCAAATTTGGCATTCTCCCTTTTTGCAGAAACCACCTTTTTTGAGCCAAGGCCGGTTATTGTTTCGATGGCATCAAAGGTGCATTTGTAGCTAACAACTCAAGAGAAACTTTGGTTGTCTTTGGCTGCAGTTCAGATGACCAGACTCCCTGTTATCACTTGGTTAGACACAGGCAGCTTTGGGCCAAGTGTGAAAGTCCACTTGATTCATACACACACATTGTAAGCACACAGTTATGGCAGAGCTACAATGTATTTCAGCTATGTGTTACACATGTTGATTTCTCCAGCATGGTCTGTTACTGTCAGAAATGGGAAGCAGTGGGACAGGAAGTAACTACTGATGGGTGGGAAAAACAGCAGTATGTTTATTTTATGTCAATTTTGGTAAGTGTAACCTTGCTGATATTTTTTATTTGCAGAGTTTAAGAACTTCAGAAATTATGATGGGGGACAAAAAAAAAAGACATCTCTGACGTAGCAACATCCATAAGCATTGGTATGGTTAGCTCATAGGAAGGTTAATTGTACATTTACCTGCAAAGAATTACGGTATCATTCCAATAAGTATTTGTGGAACATTTGGAAATCAGCCATTCTTGCAGTTATGGGCCAGACCAAGAAACAAAGATGGTAAATAACATCAAGGAAGATTACTTCTGAATTTATGGTTCCTCAAATCCACTGGCTACAGAGTGAGGACGGTTCTGTGTAGCCATTTTAATAGTTCTGAGGACATCTAGCTATAACCTATGCAAGTGCACACATACATAAAAGAAGTAAGCAATGCAAGATAAGGGTCAGCATTTCCTCTTTCAGGATATAAAGATAATGCATAGCTAATTCTTGAATCAAAACAGCTTTCTCTTAGTTGTACCTTTATTTGCTTAAGCATAATTGTAGGAGGAGGTATGGATGTAACAAATTATATTAGGAGTTAAGTTAGTATGAAATAAACAATACCAGGTTACTATTGAGAACTTCTACTGTTCCTGTGCCAAAAAAAACCAAACAACCAGACATAGATTCCTACTTTGAGTAATTTGAGTAATTCCGATTAATGCTTTCTATAAAAAATAGTGAGATTTATCACTTGTTTTTTACATTAATAATAAAGTAATTTATACATGCTTCAGCTTGGAAATACTGTTTAATTACTTCTATTATAGTGACATATTAATCATCACAAAGTGTTGTTATTTGAAATCAAGTTCTAAAGCTTTAGTTCCCTTTTTGTCACTGCAAAAGAGCAAGTGGCTGTACTAGTCGTTTGTAATTGCAGTGGGGCGTATTTACTGCTTGTATAACTGTCATGTTCTTGCATTCAGTTCTTTGTTTTCATTTTTAATATCAGAAATTATAGGCTTTATCTGGTACAGATTTACAGTCAGACTTCTGCAAACATTCCTCTGAGTAAGTATTTCTCCATTTTCTTATTATTTTCTTTCAAATTGGCTCATTAATAATCAGAGCATTATTCACACCAGATAAAAAAGCATTGTAAAACATGGCTAAGCACTTACCATCTTGCTCTGTCTGCGTCTCAAATGCAGTACATAAACAAGAAGTTTTGTGTTTTGTTCAGGTAAGCCAGAAAATAAACACCTCTGCCAGGATGGCAAGCTGGATCTGCTCCCTGCCCATCAGGGAGGGATGGGACTGCATACCTGGGAGAGGAGAGGAGAGGAGAGGAGAGGAGAGGAGAGGAGAGGAAGATCACCTCTTTCAAATGGAGCAAGCTGGAAGCTTGGACCAGCCCAACTCAAGGTTGAGACACAGTTGCACAGTGCAGGACTTCAGCCTGTGAGCCTTCTGGCTAATATTTCCTTGCTTTAAAAAGACTGTCCCACACCTTTTAGGATCAGTTATGAGTAAAGAAAGTAAATTCATTTGGCAATGTATTTGGCAAAATTGAAATACAAAATGAAAACCAAAACCCCAAAGTAAGGCATATATCAAAACGTCCAACACTATGAGAATCTTGCCTTACATAATGATTCCTAAGCTCAGGTTTCCACCTGCAGACCTGTAATTCAGGAAAAGTATGACAATACAAAAATAAATGTCATAATTTCTGTTTACTTACAGAAAGTCTGCTTGTATTTGTGTTACCTATCCAGGATGTTTTAAATACCTTTAAGAGTCTGTAAGCATGATCTTTCTAATATTGTTTTTATATCCAGATGGTGAAATAGCCATATTGTTGTTTCTTTGTGAATAATAATAATAATAATATTAATATATATATAAAAGGAAGGAGAGAAAACTTAGATACTGAGACACTGGAAATTACTCTGAGCTAAGTCATTGCTCTGCTGTGAAACTCTTTACTTTTTGAACATACTAAATATATATTCTAACAACTCTCCCTTATCTCCCCAGTCACTATGGAGTTACTAAGGAAAGTCCAACAGACAAGTGGCAAGAAAAAAAAAAAGAAAAATTATCATATTCTATTAGTTGCTGAGATAGGTTCAACTTTATTAATAAAAGTTATTTATCTTTGAAGAAGATACATACCATTTATTTCCAGTCTTTCTCATTCAGAAAGTTTAAATATTTTGCCACTTTATAAGCAGTCAGGAAAATTTCCATACCTCTTTGTGAAACCACCTAAAATGTTAGATACATTTTCAAAGACTCTTTTCAACACAGAGAAATATTTGCCAGTTAGATCACAGCAATCTTACTTATTTATCATTTAGAAATGTTGACATCCTGATACGTTAAAGTTTTACTTTACTAATTGGTATAATTAAAATGTCACAGTGAGGGGCCTTAATTTGATATGTCTCTGTGAGCTAAATTAATTGTATATTTTCACACTGAAAGTCACATAGAAGGATCTATGTACTGATCTAGTCTGAAATGAATTCTTTATTGACAGTACCTTGCAAGTCATTTATCGAGGAGAAGGCAGGGTAATGTTCCTGCTTGGAAGTAACATTTCTACTTTAAAGCAGAAGGATAGGATAAGGATGCAGATCATTTATAACAGCTGAAATATTAATTTTAACACACAAAAACCATTAGACTGTTACTAAGCAGAGATGTTGGGAAAGTAATGGAAAAAATATCTTTCAAACTGTGAAAGCACACAGAGACTGTCCTTTTATCATGTTTGCTTCACCAACAAAGTCAGCTTGTGAAGTTTCTGCTCCTCGGTTCTCCCAGTCCCATCTCTCCTGACGTCCTGCAGAAGCTTTTTCCCTGTCAGACGTGCTGAGACCACCTTTTGTGGAACACTGTCACTGTGATGACCTCCATTAAAATAATCAGTCCTCAAAAGGAAAACTGTTATTTTCACCTTGTCTTTCCACCAATCTTTAGTACAAAAAACAGTTGAATTGGTGCAAATGAGGGAGAGCAAAAGACAGTATAGGAGCAGGTACAACAGGAATATTAGGAATTCTTAAAAATGCCTTTTCTGCAAAAGAAAGTATGTCATGTAGCTTTAAATAATAGATCATATTACCTTGTCAATGTGGGACAGAATGACCTAGAACCACCTTTCACACAGTCACTTTTCTCAGGGAATAACTCCAATGAAGCAAACAGAGTTGAACTGGTGTGAAAATGGAACAATTTGAAAAAATCAAGTGAGATTAGCTTCTAAATAGGATAACAATCAAGCTCCTTTAGTTTAATTATCTCAGGCCATATGCTCAGTTGTAGCTCTGTACAAGGGAAAAAACAGCCCTCCCAAGGAATACCATGTAAGCAGGTAGTGACCCTGTGTGCCTGTGACAGGTCTCTGCCTTCCACCAACACCAGCTGGCAGAGCCACCCAGTTGAAAATGGGGGAACAAACACAGTGATGCTGCAGAAATTTCTAGGCACTGAAGACACTTCTTGAAACCTTGCTGGCATCCTCTAATAGACTGTGTTTGAGGACACAGTGCCATATTCGCACTTGCACTCCAGACTGGGCCCATGCTCTCAGCTTGACTTTCAAGTGAGAGCTGGGTTAGTTTTGCATGCATTTATTGTATGCATTTATTCCCACAAGTAAGTAAAACAGAACTCTGAGGTTATATGGTTTATATTGTGGGTATGGTTTTGAGGAACCTTCAGGGAATGACCATTTCACAGGAGCTGCTGTGGTTTTTGGTCACCATGGTCCTGCCCTCCCCAGAATCCCTTTTCTCTGCCATGCTTTCAACTCTGTCCTCTTCATGCTGGACCCATCACTCATCAGCCTGCAGTGAGCCATTTTAGATCATTAACCAAGCAGGAAAAAATTAATTATTCTTTGTAGATAGGTTTACAGTGCTTAGAGATGGAAAAATGATAGAAATAAGCTTCAGAGCTTCAAGCGCAATACCCACAGTTTCATCTCAACCATACCAGAAATCTAATTTTAAATCATCCAGCAGAGAGCAACCCACTGCTCTATCTGATTTTAGCTGTTGATAGACTGGATTCCACAGCACTTGCAGAAACAGAGAAGTGGTGTGAATACTTGTTACCTTCATAACCAAACCCCCTCTAACTCTACATCTTATTTTCCAGCTTAACCGCAAACTTCTTCTCTGATACACAAATTTCTTTCAAAACACAGATAAAATCATGAAGCATAAGAGACCGAAGAACAGATCTCCACAGGGTATCACAAGAAACACAATCCTTTAGTAATGATTCCTTATTTATAATTACTATTGGGACTTGTCATTTAATCTGTCCTAAATTCATTAATGCCATGTTGATTCTGTACCACTCTGGGTAATTGATCAAGATGTCATGCAACGAAGTCAAATGCCTTACAGGAACAAGTCTGCTATGTTAAAAATATCACCTTAATCAACCTAATTTGCAATTTTATCAAGGAGTGACTCTACTAGCAGCAAAAACCCAAATGTCTTCAAAACTGTGAAAGCACAAAGACACTGTCCTTTTATCATGTTTCTTTTGCCAACAAAGTCAGCTTGTGAGGTTTCTGCTCCTCAGTCTTCTCAGACCCTTCTTTCCTGTCTCCTGCAGCAGCTATTCTATCACTTTGTCCAGGATGAATGCCATGGCTGCAGGACTAATTGCCTTTTATTTTCTCTTTTTCAATCTAGTTGACTAGTGGTGCAGTGCTAGTCTTCTGCCAGCTCAGGGAGCTTCTTGGCCAGCTGCTGGATGAAGCCCTCTGGAGCTGCTGATTTAGAAATCTCTGTCTTTATTCATCATCCTATGCTGAGTGACCATTTAGTTAGCACTTATTTATTCATCATTCTTTTTCAACAGGAATATATAATGTTTGTTTACTTTTTCCCCAGTGTAGAACATCACTGAAAAATCTGAGTCTGAATTATTATTGAGAACTCCACAATACCTACCTAATGACAGGCCAATACTAGCAGTACATTTTTTTTTTCTTAATCGTCGGAAGTTTCTTTGTACTGTCCTCAGTGCTTTTGATTTTTTGTTTGTTTGTTTCATTTATCAGTTTTCTATTACTTTCTGCATATAATTCATAGCTTTTGGTATCAGTGTAAAATTTTTTCTATTTGAATAGTGTTGGTGATCTTGTGGATATGATTATGACAGCTGTGATTTAACAAAAGCCTTATTTGAAGTTGAAAGTAGGCCGGCCAAAGCATTTTTATTTAGCATGGTGGGCAGAGAAGATTAAATACCAGATTGTGGTTTTAGAGTATCTAATTTTTCTTGGAGAAGTATTGTTTGCTTTTTTAGCATGGACTCTTATGAAAAGGAGGTTTATGTGATCATGGCAAGCATTTATTTGTATGCATGTGCATGTATCTTTCCTTCCTTCCTTCATACTCCCCACTTATATTTGAACCTATAGTTCAGTTTCTCCTCAGTTTGCCAGGGGTGAGATAGCCCCAAAATGCCAATACATTAATGAAAAATCAACAGCCAAGATGATAAAGCAGAAAAGCTAACTGCAGGGGTGACTGCCATCATAATCTTCTGCCCCAGAAGATCTATAGGGCACTATACTTCTCACAGCTGTGAAGCCAGCGTTCACGCATCATCAGAGATCTGTGGGAAACTATGCTTCCTTATTTCCTGTCATCATGAATTAAAACTACATAGTTTGTTCAAAATTTACTTCTCCTACTTGATTTGGTCATAATTGCTTTCAATGTTGTGAATTTGCCGTGAAAAGCACTGAGAATTTGTATGACCCCCTGCCATGTTTACTAGGAAGTTGCTTATTTAAACCCTAGCAGCTCAGTTATTAAGCTAAACTAACATATGCATGTAATAAACACTTCTGTAAAATAAGCCAGATGAATCACCCTCATGAAGTGCCTTTCTCTCTGCTGAATATTAAAGAAGCTTAGACAGCTAGCTTAGATCAGACACCTAATTTTTAGACAGCTAAAATTATTGAGATGAATCTGGGCAAAATGCCTGGATTGGGTCACTGGAATGTCCATTGTCTGTGTCTGCTTATTTTAGCTTAATGACAAAACTGTCAGAGTCCTAAGACAGACTGATGTGTTATCTACTGTCCTTTTCCCCCTCTACGAACATTAGGTTTACTAGCTTAATAATTGTTAGGCTAGAATTTAATAGCATGATTTATGAAGTCCATTAATTCTGCAATCCCCTCCAGGATTTATGAAGTCTTACAGATCAGTTCCATACCTTTAATGTCTATTGGTATGCAGAAAATCTTCATAAAAAAATAGAGAAAAAGACCCTAGCACACACGGTAGTGCTCTGTCATAAACTATAATATATAATACACCTTTCTTTGACTGGAATCCAGGCAGAAGTTAAGACCTAGACTGGAAATAAGCACTTCAGACACCAGAGAACAAAAACCAATGAAAATTGTCATGGTTCCTGCCTCTCTTCCTTATGTAGTACCTTCCATAATGAAAAAGAAATCCATTATATGTGTCAAGAACATAGTTTGATCCAATCTGTTCTTTACCAGAAAAAATACATGAGTTGGACCATATAGGCTGTGAGATTTTACCTATCCTTGGTCGTAGACAAGCACTATATATATAGTGTACAGTGTAGTAGTAGTATCCTTGTATACATATATATATCTGTATTAGGGGAGCAGTCATTCAAAACTGGGCGTGTAGTGATAATGAATTATCTGGAATATGTCTAAAAATCCCATGTTCCTTTCTGTGAACCCAGGAGGCTGAGTATTGTAATTCCCAATTATATAAAATGGGCAGGCTGAGGGACTTTCGCCTTCTAGGGCCACTTCTGGGTTTCCTGTTGAAAAATATAATGGCTTAGAGCACTAAGAGGATTTATGGATACATTTTAGTTGATAAGCTTGTATGGTACCAAGAATTCATTGGATGCTTATGTATAATTTCCACTGTTATACATTTCACTGTGATTTGTTCATCTGTACTACCCAGAGATAATTGTCATTTGAAATAGCACATTTACAAGCAAACAGTGTACTTTCTAATTACTTGTTTATGCAAGTAATTAACACTGAAGAGTTTTAACCCTTATAATTTTTATTCAAAAGTAAAATGTCTGATTAATATTTTTCCTGTCTAAATAGGTTAATAATTTTTACAGGAAAGAGGAAAGCAAAGTTTCAAAAAATAATTTGAAGCAACTTGATTTCTACTGAATATATGGCTTGATAAGAATCTGTCAACATGAGCAAGATAGGATTCAGTGAAAGGCTTCCTAAAGTGGAAAAAATAGTTTATGACCTTCTCAAAAATTTGAAAACTATTACTCTACTTAGTGATTGTTCACCAAATTCTACCACGCAGAACTTGCACCTAGTCCAGTATCCCAGAAGAAACAAAAAATGTAATAATTATTTAAATTGTTACATCTAATTATATCTAAATCTAAACCATTATCTAAAAATGTTACAAAACCAGAAATTAGAAGAAATACCTAGCCTTCAAAACACAGCCAACAGTCAATTGTTCAAAGTGATTTTTTCAAGCCTTCTGAATTAGTGATTTGCTTATTCCATGAGGTCTGAAAGTTTACATTCTTTCTCCATTTAATGTGGTACTGACTAATGTAATTGAATATTAGTCAGTACCACAGAAACCAATATTTCATTGACACTGAAGGCACTTGACATTACTCCAACAGTACCTTAATATGTGTGCCAATACAATTTATATCTGCTTTTCAGTCCCTTTTATGCTGCTGTAGTGGTGTAAAATGTTCTAATATGTATGACAATTTGATGCTACCTAGCCTCAGCTATCTTGTAGGAAAGAGTACAGTAGGTAAGTAGTGTTATTTTAATTTTTTTTATGTTTTTATTAGTTTTAAATGTCTTCATAAAAACAAAGACGGATGACTAATTTATTCCTTAAATTCTGCATAGACCACCATTGATTGTTTTGAAAGAACGAACCTCCTACCCTTTCCCTCCTACCTGGCTTAATGACATTCATTTAGTTTTGCTGGGTTATTTCTCCATTGGGTCAGCAAGTTGAGTGGACACCCTCAGCAGTCAGACAAGTGTCAGCATCAGTGTAAGCAGGTTATTTTGGGTTGCTTTTCTTTGAACTGCCCTCACTTCTACTACACTGATCGAGGGGATCAGAACTGCACCCTCAAGGTGTGGGCAAACCTTGTATCCAAACAATGGCTTCATGCCCTTTGTTTTGTTAACTGTTGTCTGCCTGAGAATTACAAACATTTTATTTGCCCCTTTGACCCCACTGAATAGACCTTTTCTTGCAATTAATCATACTTTCAAATTCTTACTCAAAAAAATTAATAGTCAACTCAGAGACCTTTGATTAGCCTTTGGGGTTGGGATTGTTGGTTTTTCTTTTTCATATGCTTCACATTTATCTACAATGAATTTTGAGCCATTCTGTTGCCCTGTGCCCTGTCTTCTAAAGTCCCCCACAATCCTGGATAATTGTGTGTTGTAATAAAACTTTTTTTACTTCACTGCTTATCCCACTGCTCAGGTCTTTCACCTAGTTGTTAACCAGCAGATATCTCAGGACAGATGCCTGTGACATTTCACTGAAAAGCTATTGGGAATGCCATCCCCTCCCTCTCACTCTGTTGGGTACTCATTTTCCTTAAAGCAGTTGTGGCGAGAAGAGAAGAGAAGAGAAGAGAAGAGAAGAGAAGAGAAGAGAAGAGAAGAGAAGAGAAGAGAAGAGAAGAGAAGAGAAGAGAAGAGAAGAGAAGAGAAGAGATCTCAGTTAGAAGGGACTCGCGATGATCATCTAGTTCAACTTCCTGACCAATCCAGGGCTGACCAAAAGTTAAAGCATGTTGTTAAGGGCATTGCCTAATGACTCTTAAACAGTGACAGACTTGGGACATCAACTGCCTCTCTAGGAAGGCTGTTCCAGTGTTTGACTATTCTCTCAGTAATGCTTCCTAATATCCATCCAAACCTCTTTGCCCACAACTTTTTTACAAACCTACCTCAACTCTTACCCACATGCTTCTTTAGTCTGAATTTCAAATATATCCAACAGACTTACAGAACATCCTACAAAAAACCAAACCAAAACCAAACCAAACCAAACCAAACCAAACCAGAAAAGCCCACAACAAAAAAACCCACCAACAAACAAAACACCACACACACAAATTAAAAAAACCCTCATATTGACTCTTCTGGTGGATCATGTATATCAGGTATCTATTACTCTTTTTCCTATAGTTTGCAGATGTCAGCTTGTGGGATGAGGACTGGAAGCTGTTCCAGCAATGCAGAAAGATACACAGATCACACTTCAGGCTGCAGGTACTGAGGCAGCCCTAAATAAGAGATAAGCCACCTGTATTAACAATTCAGGTGCTTCATCCTTAAGTTTACTTCAGACTCCCAGGCAAGATCAGTTTGGCCCAGGCAAAGTTTTATAACTGCTTCTGTCAAATTGCTCCGTAACCTCTTCTGAAGTCACTTTAAGTTGAGACAAATTCTCTAAAGAATGCCCTGCTAAGCAGGGCTCTGATGTGTGTTTATCTTCTCTGCAGTGACCTAATGCTATTTCCATCTCAGCTCTTTGTTCTCTCAAAGCTGAGCCGTGGTGAATTTTAGAACTTTGACTTTGCTGTATCTTTAATAATTTTATAATATCTTTCTGGCAGCAGGCAACGAGAATTAAAGACTTGATCTATATGGCACTCTAGCATTTTTGCTGCTTCTTTTATAATTTTCTTAAAGAAATAGTTGTTTGTTTCTTTTTTTTTTTTTTTTTATTGAGCTGTCAAAAGTAAATGTCATATTTTATTTTTTTACTAATGGATATAGCCTGTTGAAAACTCATAAATGTCTGAGTAGTTTATCTTATTTCTTTGCAATGGGATTTTAATCTTTCATGTGGCAAAATATATTTCATCCTCTGTTGTGCTTTCAAACTTTTCTTCCTTGCTTGCTTGCATCCTTGTTTTCTGTCTGTCTGTCTATCTACATCTTTCCTTTTTTCAGGTTATCTGGAAATTCAACAGTTCACTTAAGCTGTCAGATGGTCATTATTTAAACCATGTTGCTTGGATTTAAAACTGAAGGCCCTCTGTTATGGGATGATGAAAAACTGTTCAACAAACTGAAGAAATTAAAATAGTTCCTTTTTAATAATTCTTTCATATTTGATGGCGTATAATGTGCTTATATTGATTCTGAGGTTCTAATCTTTTAAATAGGTTTTAAATGAATTTTAATCTTTTTTAACATCCATCAATGATGGATGTTAAAAAACATCCTGTATATTTAACAGGAGTCATACCTGTTTCAGTAAGGTAGGAGAACAATCTCAGTTCTCTCTTTTGATGATATGACCAACTGCAAAAAAGTGAAGGCAAGGCAGGCAAGACCAGAAGTGGTTGTAGTGCATTACCTTTCTGTGGTGAAATATTACAGGGAAATATTACACGAGAGAATTGAGGGGCTGTGGATTAATTTAAGATTTCTCACATATTGCACAGTTACACTGATGAACGTGGGAGTGCTTCTGACTTTACAGACTCAGGTAGAACCCCCTGTTATAGTCTCATCAGTATATTTTTTTTGGGGGGGGGGAGGACCTGGGATGTATGTCTCAGTCTAATCAGTATCTTCGAGATAGATTCAGTCACCCAGTGGCACTCCTGCTATTTGCTTTTCATAGTATGGAAACCTGAGCATTCAGGCTGTGTGTGAACTACAGATCACTCCAGCACCTAAGCAGTATAGAACAGGGGGAAGAAAAAACTGGATTTCAGCGGGTAAGCAAAAGTTGCATAGTTACCATTTAATCTTCTGGCTGTTTCTGAACAAAGAGGATTTGCCTTGATTGACAAATGACCTATTATTTCTTTTCCTTGGCATACACAGTAATATATCTAGAAATTCATAATGTCTCAAAAAATTATCGTATAACTTACATGAACAACAACAGCAACAAATGTAAACAACTTCTGATTTTTTTTCCAAATTACTATACCGTGATGACTGCGATTTGCTTGCTGGTGTGCATGTCTTGTATTTCTCAAAAGATGTCTTTTCACACAGAATCACAGAGTGTCAGGGATTGGAAGGGACCTCGAAAGATCATCTAGTCCAATCCCCCTGCTGGAGCAGGAACCTAAATGAGATTACACAGGAAGGTGTCCAGACGGGTTTCATTTGGTTATTTTTGGAATATTTTTCCTTAGAAGATTTAGCAGAAACTTGATAAGTTTGTTTATGTAAATTAAAAGTTTAAAAATCTTCATACTGTAACAGTTTTGTTGATTTTTGATTTAATAACAGTTATAAAACATTCTATCCAAGAAATAGGTTTATCACTAATATCACTGATGGTTATTATCGTGCTTAATGGAGGGCACAGGACAGAGGAAGAAAATGCAGGGAAAGAAGTTCTCATACCACAAAGTACATTTTGGGACCAAAAAATGTATTTCTCATTGCTTTTCTAATGCAGATGGTGAACCTGCCAGGCTCTGAATGTTCTGATTCCAGTCACACAAAGGAAACAAGAGGTTTGGATGCATAGCCCCATGGTCATCTCTGCACTGCACTGCTTGTGCTGCCGTATACCTGCTGGTCTGCTGATGTATACCAGCCTGGGGTTCATCTTCAGTTATTTCCTTTACCTATTATACAAAAATTGGGGACAGAATAATTCACCTTTGTGATAAACCAGTGTTTGGGGGGCAGCATAATGAGAAAAGAGGCTTGAGTGCTCACTGGTATGTAATATGAAAGTATTCAAGACCTGACAGCAATCCCGAAACATCAGTAGGTATTTCTGTAACATTGCCACAAAACAGGCTGCACAAAAGAAAGTACAGATTTGCTTCTTGCAACTGAAAGTCCCGACTGGTCTGTTTTGAGACAAACACAACTAGTTAAATGAAAGAATTGAGATGTTATGCCTTGAATTCACTCTGTAGGCTTGATCACTAATTTTTCTAATTTTCACCCATGTATAGAAAGGAGCAGAGGTAGAATAAATAATTCTGTTTCCAGCTCTTTTATGAGCCTATTCCAAGACATTAATATTCTAAAACAGAAGAAAACAAAAGGAAATTAAAACCACAATAAGAGCCCACACAGTTGGAATGTTTTTAATGATACCAAACACCAAGGAAAAACAGCCTAAAGCAACAGAAAATGGGACTTAGTTTGACCTATCTTTGGAAAGAGAGAGGTTACACAGTACAGAGCTCACAGCAACCTGACAAGGCACGAGGGATGTTGAGAGGTCCCTGAGAGGCCTGGGCTTGCCTTACACTCTTCTCTGAAAGTCATAGGGTCCCCTGGCAAGTCCAAAGCAGGATTCAGGTCAGGCTCTGGCAGTAAGCACAGCTCCAGCAAGTCAAGGCTTATTTCTTTATAGTTTCTTCAGTCAGCAATTTAACTAAGACACAGTACTAGTACTGGCTCCATATTATTAAACTTTAATATCTATATTCCCTCCTAGTCTTCTTGGTGTCATTCCAATATGGTTACATATTAGTGGAAGATGCATCATTTTTTTCCTGTTGACATTGACAAGTTTGTCAAAGATCTGATAGTGGTGAAAAGCAGCATCATTTTATCTGACAAATTCTGTAATTTTAAATTTGCAGTATTTCATGTTTAGCTTTGGTCCCTACATTTATCCACCTTTTGAGCTAAGACCTCAAAATCATTTAATGTAAATTCAGCATCCTACCATTGCACCTATTGAATATAAATTTATCTGTGTTTTTAGCAGAAAAAAATGCAATTTTCTCATCCCTTTTATGAAGTATTTTACAGGTATTAAGAAGTTCTTGGTTAAAATATATGTTTTCCCATTTGTTGCCTTGTACCAACATGGAAAGATTCTTGCATAGTCTTCCTTGCAGGATAGTAAGGCCATATATCACTTCAAACAGCATATTGTCTCAAGACTTGCATAACGCCATAGACAAGGCTTATAGGAATTAATGTAGGTGAAAATGAATAATGGGATTCAACATTTCCCTCTGTGTTTTCATTGACTTTT
>NW_010316874.1:4278-20074 GCF_000700745.2 Antrostomus carolinensis | reverse complement strand
CGGCATTCTTTGATATGGTTTCAAAAAAAGAGCAAGGGCACAATCTTACTGACACAAAATGAAAAACATTTTCCTTGGTATTTCCATCATTTTTAGCAATGAGACTTCTTTGCAACAGATTTTATCAAAATAATAGGCTATATGCCAATGCCACAGATAGCAAAAAGGGATATTATCATAATAAGAGACTCACATAAATACTGATGTTTACTTCAAACTTTTGCTTCAGTGTAAGCATCTAGTAATTTGATTGTACCTCATAAGTAGCACAAGTTTTTCTTTACCCGCAAAACCATTTTAGGTTAAAGTGACTGAAGTGTTTCATCTTTCTCCATCAAAAGGTAATGCAAGTTGTCCACTTCTTCCATAAATTACCTAATGGCAGCAAACTCCATTTAATTTTAACATCAAATAATTTTTTTATGCACTTAAGAGAATGGTCATATGCTGAGCCTTGTACAAGGACTAAAGAAAGACCATCCTTCAGCCAGTAAATTACTATCTGCAAACACAGATCAGATGGGAGATACTTGGGGATAATGACTTTACATGGCTCCAAAAACGCATCCATGTCTATCTTCTTATTTTTGTGAGCCTCTTCAAACCACATTGCGAGTATTATTTTTCAGTCTTGTGTGAAAACTTAACCACAAGATTGTATATAACGATCACAAGCTGTCACAGAACAGAAACATGCTTATTTTTGTTTGTCTGGTGTTAAGTTCATATGGGAAAGTTTTCTGGAAGTAGAGACAAAGGCATCGCTATTTGTTCTTTGTGGAAATAAAAAGCTTGTTTTCCTTTGAACACATTTTTCTTTGGGGAGCTGGTAGGTTTCTGAAGAACTCACCAACTTCAATCCACCCAAAAGGAGGGTTATTCAACTCTGAGTACTCTGTATGAAATGAATCTTCTTATGAAATCTCAAGCCTACTGGACCTTGTTACTGCAAACACTTCAGGGTATCGTGCTTTCTTTGGTGGCACCATGTTCAGTCTTCAAAAAATGGTAGAAAAATATGCAGTGCAATATGAGAGAGACTCTTATTCCCTCCCTTTGAGGTTCACTGGCATTTTAATTGGGTTTTTTTGGGCTCAGATCCTCATCCTGTATTAATCCCAATAGGAAGTTATATTTCATTAATTGCAGATATTGAATACATGTCAACATGGTAGCAATATAGCTTCAAAACCAATGAGCCTTTCTCTGTATCATGCAAAACACTGCAGCATAAAATCCTTTGCCTTTCATTATTCTGTAATAGTGTTTATGTCTGTCATGTTTCTAAATGTAATGACCAATTTTTTGGAATAAAGACACCAAACAAATTTCCTGTTATCTGTCTAATACATGACTTACTCCCAAGGGTAGAGTTTTTGAAGAGAAAGAACATGATGAGTATGTTAATTTTAATACCCTTTAATCTTTCCAATCTTAAAAGAAATTGCCATAGCTAAACTCTGAAACTCTGGAGTGACTTTTGTTGTGTATCACAAAATGTATCTATTACAAAAGAACAGAGAGTTAAAAAATTGATGAAAAACCTCTGTATTTTGGCATATTTTAAAGATTTCAAAAGATATAATTCCATAAATTTTGCCAGACTATGAAAATCTGTATTATAAAATTCACCAATTTAATAGTTAATAAAAGTCTTATCATTGAATCCTTTAAGGAATGTGGTTGAGAAAAGTTCATTCACATAAAATGTTCTACAAAAAAATATAAGTTACACAGTTTTCATTTAAGTAAGTAAAAAAAAAAAAGTAAAGAGGAATTCTCGTTTTGGTTGTCAGGCCATATCTGAAACCTTGTAAAGTGAGTAAGGACTGCGGTGAGCTTTGTATTGCATTTCTAAAGAGGAATTTTACCTTAATAATTAAATGTGTAAAAATGACATCTTTTTCAGACGACTTGCTTGTCTGTGTAGTCACGCACTGTTGCCTGTAATAAAGAAAATAGGTTCTTTATTTTCCTTTAGGCTGAGTGATACTGCACAGGTATGTGTATACTCATGTGTTTAACTAAGACAATAATTGATTTCCAAAGCTCTAATACTGAGAAATCAAAAGGAGAGGATTCAGAATTTATTGGTGACACGTGACATGGAATAAATGGAAGACAACAGAGAGAGACAGCTCTACTGTCTTTTCACCATATCAATTTTTAGAAATGAAGCTTATATAAAACTGTATTTTACTTTTATGAAAAAAGGTCATGGATTTTAACACTTTATTTTCTAAGCCAGAAGACTTAGTGGAAACTTTTCTGTTGCATGATTGTAAAAATAAAATACATTACTACCTAAATCATAGAATCATAGAATCACAGAATCATAGAATGGCTTGGGTTGGAAAGGACCTCCAAGATCATCTAGTTCCAAGCCCCCTGCTGTGGACAGGGTTGCCAACCACTAGATCAGGCTTCCCAGGGCCCCATCCAGCCTGGCCTTGAATGCCTCCAGGGATGGGGCATCCACAGCTTCTCTGGACAATCTGTTCCAGTGCCTCACCACTCTCTGGGTGAAAAATATCTAACCTAAATCTCCCCTCTCTTAGTTTAAAACATTTTCCCTTTGTTCTATCACTATCTGCCCATGTGAAAAGTCACTGTCCCTCCTGTTTATAAGCTCCCTTCAAGTACTGGAAGACTGCAGTGATGTCTTCTGGAGCCTTCTCTTCTCCAAACTAAACAAGCCCAGCTCCCTCAACCTTTCTTCATAAGAGAGGTGCTCCAGCCCTCTGACCGTCTTTGTGGCTCTCCTCTGGACCTGCTCCAACAGCTCTACATCTTTCTTGTGCTGGAGGCTCCAGGCCTAGAGGGGGACAATCACCTCCTTTGCCCTGCTGGCCACCCCTTTTTTGATGCAGCCCAGGATAGAGTTAGCCTGGGCTGAAATAGCACACTGCTGGTTCATGTCAATCTTATCCACCAGGACTCCCAAGTCCTTCTCAGCAGGGCTGCTCGCAATGAGTTCTTCTCCCAGTCTGTACACATACCTGGGATTGCCCTGACCCAAGTGCAAAACCTTAATGAATAGATATTTCTCAACCTTCACTGCCTGAAGCTCCTACAGAAGAATATAGCTGAGGACTCCTTTGTATTAAATAGGCTCTCGTGAAGCTAAGATACACCTAAAGATTCTGTTATTCTGTTCCAAAGACATAGAAAAAGAAGTTTGGATATGGCAGAGATTTAATGAAACCCTCTCACTGCAGGTGTAGTGCTTCTCTGAAGCACCCTGGCATCCAGGATTCAGTCTCTAAAGGAACTGATATTAATAGGATTTGTGCGTCTACACATAAATCTGGGACCAGCATGACATATCCAGGTCTAGTCTTGCTATGTTCTTCAAACAAGTTACTTGTTTTCCTCAGAAAAAAAAAAAAATAAAAAAAAATAAAAAAGGTGATTTAAATTTTTTACATTTTCTTAGCAAGGCAGACTAGGATAAAGGCTCTTGGTTGGTTGTTGTTTTTTTTTTTCTTTCCTCAATTGTACAATATTCTGTCTTCTCTAGTACTTTCTCTGTGACAAAATTGGATGATAAAAAACATGCTTATAAAACTATAGATTTCACTAAAAACTGAGAGATTAGTATTTTCGAGGGTAAAATTAGAGTTGGAAACACCCAAATATCATTTCAACTCAACAAGAATTAGCATGATTTCCACAAATAAGTAGAAATAATCAGCAGCACAGGTATGAAGTAGGGAATAATTGAGTAGACAATATTTCTACAAAAACGAATCTGAAGAATGTACTGTATCACAATTTGATGTAGTGCGTTTCAATGATGAAAAGGTTAAGTGCTGTACTTGGAGGTTAGAGTGCTACAAACAATGATGAGTGTATTAGATGAGGTGGAGTAAAGTAGGTGATCTCTCAGACTGTCTCTTCACTTTATTGTCTGTGCTTTCCACACAAGAATGTACTGACTACATCTCATTTATTAATAATACTATTCATCCCTTATACTGACCTTCTAGTGAACAATTTCTGCACTGTATGTCACGGTTCTCTTCAGCTATGATACCATGAGCTAAGCACCATCTCAACATAAGAAACAGACATAAAAAAACCAAATCTGTGAGTTTCTGGCCATATGCTTTTTATTGCTTTAGAACATAAAACAAATCCCACCACAACTAGGCTGAAAAATCCAATTCTTGCTTAAAAACAATTTTTACTGCTAATTCTCTGGGGTTTTTTTTATGGAGCTATAACTACACCCAGTGTTGGTCACAGTGAAGGGCTGAAATATAGCTGACTGATCACACAGATTCATGTCACTGTCATCTTCTGGCATGGATTCCCAGTGCCCAGTCTGAAACAGCAAATAGGAGAAGAACCCAACTATAAGTTTATGGTCTAAAACACTGCATATAGTTTGGATTGTGTTCTAGCAAGTGCAGCTATATTTTATACGAGACCAAGAAATACTACAGTCCCATGCTGTTTTCACAACATGCCCTCTATGTAACACAGCACTTTGCAAATGTTTCATTAAGTCCCTGAGTGATATTTGTAAAACAGCTGTCAGTAATGGAGCTGTTTATTTCAGCAGTGCAGTTGTTGTGTTTAAACAGAAAAAGGATGGTATTTCTACAGTTTTTGAAAATGCAGCAATTAAAGCCAGCTCACTTTGGTTGGCTCAGTGAAGTCAGAACAGAGAAAAAAAGCTATTCATGAAAACCATCTCCTGTCCTAAAAAAGAATAGGCACTACATTAAGTTGCCAGTGAGTGTACATTTGTCTGTGGACCAAAAGGGATCTTGGCAACTATGTACCATCATGCTACTTTCACACTATACACCTTGTTTTTGTAATTCAGGATGTTTTTACTGCATGACTTTCAGTGTGAATTGCACTCATACTCTACTGGAACTTTGTGGGGATTTTTTTTTTCCTATTTGTTTAGTTTGTTTTTCTTTGATGTGTGTTATTGATTAGAATTACTAGTTGTCTGTTTTTCCTCTAATCTTTTACATACAGAGTTTCATCAGTTCCACCATGTAGAATAGCAATCAATCACTTCAGTAGTAATTGTACTCTTTCTCATTTTCAGAATTTATTTGTTTAGCTTTCACACGGTGGATTTTCAAAAGTTCTTATTATCACTGGTACATATTAATGATTCTTCATGAGACAGCGATGAAATTAATATCATGCAGATAACAACATTTTCACCCTGAGAAGATTTCTAATTGTCCAAGAACTACTGATTTATGGCCTGTTCCTCAACAAACTTGAGGAGGCAAAATTTTTTCTCTCTGCATGTTAAGATGGGGAAAGAACTAAGAAAAGTCTTACTCTACTGATCTTGAGAGAAGAAAATCTACTGGAAAATGACCTGTAAAGTGACTGGTCATGAGAAATGACCATGATAACTGCAGCAGTTCTTTCATTTCATTCTTCACTAAAAGGAATAAGCAGAGTTAAGAGAATTAAACCCACCAAGATATGTTAGAGAAGGGGAAAAACAGTAAGAAGGAAAATAATAAAGTTGATGAAGTTGATGTAAGTAAACTTAAAGAATTGTCTGAGATGATCTCAGAGAACTTGTGAAGCATGAGGTTAGTGAAAATAATGGCTGTCTTTAAAAAGGAATAAGGGGGATCTAAGAGATTCTATATATTATGCTACAATATCTGCAAAAATAACCTAATGCACTATTTGTAAAGACATGGAAGAAAAAATGAAAACTAATATAAAAAAGAATGTATTTAACAAAAACCTCTTCTAAAAACATCAAATCAATCAAATCTCCTCCTGTGACAAGATAAGAGGCTTGACGATGGATTAGAAGCTGTAGATATGGATATCTAAACTCTGAATCAGGCCTTTAATATAACAGATCTCCTCTGACAGTTTCTCATAAACAAGCTTTTAGATCCCAAGAAGGTAGAAATACAGAGTGGGTGCACAACTCCAAACTGGGAGATGCTGCAATTCCACTGATGAACAGAGTCAAGTGGATTTTTGTGAGCAGAGGGGAGATTAAGTTTGAGTTAGGACATGTATAGACTTCTGCATTTAAGAAGGAACAGTCACCTATACAATGGGTTCCCCAGAATGGGGAACAACTAGCAAGGGGGGTGCTTTGTGGAAGAGGGGTTGATTCTAGTGTCTTGCAAACTGAACACGTGTCAACACCATGTGATCATACCGCCAACTGGAAGAAGCATCAGAGCTTTACACCATCCAATGGACTCCTGTTCTAAAGCAGAGAGCAGCAAGAAGATGGCGTGTTATATCTAGTTGTGAGTACCACATTTCAAGTAATTGATAGTGAAGAGATTGCAAAACAGTAGCAAAAACAGCAATTACAGGTCCATAAGAAGGATCCACAAAAGAAGGCCGAAACACAACTGAGATTCTTTAGTTTAAAGCTGGAAAACTGAAGGACACTCTGGAATTTGACAATTAAGTGGAAGGCTTGTTTGTTAGAAAAATCACCTCCATGTCCAAAGTGCAAAAGGAAGAAGCAACAGAATTAAGATATGGGAGGTATACTTAGGTTAGGCATGAAGAAAAGTTTTATAATATTGAGAATTTTTAGCACCTAGAGTTGACTGCATGGACTGTGAGCAGTTTCTACTAACAAGTTAGACAAAAAGACCTGAAATGTTTTGAGTATAATTTAATGCTATGATGTAATATTAGAATTTTTTGTCAACTTCAAATCCTCTACTTTGACATATAAATATGTATATATAAAGAAGGTGGGTATTTTTTTGTAATTTAGAAAAAAAAAGGTAGTTCAACACCACAGACATTTTTGTGAGCCTGTTTTCCTTCTCCAGTGTGAAACCAATTTAGGCTACACAGCCTGAAATTGCAGATAATATGGTGCAATTAGTTAAACACTGATGAGGTGATTTTGAAACAAAAGACAAAGCCTTCCTCCCTAGGCCCCCCCACGAGCTATACATCATTTAGAGCAGTGGGTAGATGGCTCAGATGCTTGACAAGACAGACTGGGCAGGCTAATGAGTTTTAGTTAAGAAATTTTTCAGTCTAATTGCCTTTTTTGGGGAGGCAGGACCTCATTAATTCAGGTTTGTTTGAACCAAGCTCTGTATAACCTTCTAGAAATATTATTTCTCTCTACCACTCTCTCAGCACATATTGACCAGCATTTGCTCTAATAAGAAATCATGAAAACCCTTATCTGAGCATCAGTGGTGCAAAGACGTGGGGTGCACAGCACATCAAGTACAGAAACAAGAAGACTTCAGAGCTGAAAAGAACCTATTTGTGCGCTAAATTGTTAATGCGGGTGTTCTCATAAGGGGCAGCTATTCCCAGAGGATGCTAGCCTCCTCCCATGCCCATGTTTCACCTGATCAACACCTACTAATTTGAGCCTCTTCATAATCTCATGAGCATTTTTTGCTGGCTGACGCCAAACCTCTTAACCAGCTTTTGAGTTGTGTTATTAGGACTTAATATTTCTTGTATTTAACTGAATTCTCTACTGAAATATACATGTTGACATTTTTTAGGGTAGAAGCACAAATGTTTTTTCTGTTTCTATATTTGACCACTTCTGATTTCAGGCACAGCACAATATTTGGTCAGAATGCCTCTGCCTACAACCCTAAGGCAGATCAGCTTTAGAGCAATGGAGAAGCTTATTCCAAAGGAAGAATAACCAGATCTAGCAAACTTCTGTTTCAGTAAAATGAGATATTAAAGCATCTTAGTGCCCAGTCACTCCAATATTAATTTCCCTTCTAAACTGCAGCTTCATAGCAGAGTTTTCAGGAGATTTCTCCCCTCACAGTAAAGATTAAAGATCACCAATATTGATTTTCATGTTGCACTCCCAACACTGAAGTTTTGCTTCTTTGTCTTGCTGCTTTTTTATCATTATATTTTCCAGAGACCCAGAAAAGTGATGTTTAAACTAAAAGATGATGCTAGCAGCAGCACAATGGGCAGAAACTGGCTGTGACTGAATTTAGGCCAGAGATTAGAAAATACTTTCCAATTATCACACAGTGAGGTCCTAAAACAGTTTCCCAGTAGGAGGAGAGAAACATATTTCCTCCTTACTCTTAGAAAGCATTTCAATAAGTCTGTGAATCTTATTATATGGAGCAATTGTACTGACAGTAGGATTTTTTGTGTCTTTGCTCTTACTCTAATTCTTTGCAAATGCGTACACAGGAGTGGTTAGAAACAAAGCGTGAGATATGTGGGACTCTGCACACAGAAATGTCCCTCTATACACTCTCTGCCACCACTGCACTTTAATTCCTGCTGCCTAGTGATTTTTAGGATACCACTCCCAGGCAAGTCTTTTCCACAAATCCTCTGTGTGTGTCACAGAGGAAGTCATGGACTCTGCTAATTAAGAACTTTATTATGGAATATGGTAACTTTCAAGTTTTTGAGATTATTTCATTTCAAATTCCCATGTGGGCTTCACTCTTAGTTTATTATCTACATCAATGCCATACCAGTTATGAACATGAATTTCATAATTACTGGCTTGAACTAGCTAGATTCCAGATTTTTAAAAATATATTTATCCTGCATAAAAAAGTGAACACAGATATAATAAGGCTGAAACACGGGATAAATATAAGTGTGCTCCAGCAAGCCAGTGGCTCTCCTCCAGATGTATTTAGAAATGCATTCTCTTAAACTCAATTATGTGATTTAATAATGATACAGAGGAAAACTATTTTTATTTTAATTTTTTAACCATTTTCATACTCTTTCAAACTGTATTAATGCTAATCTCTACAGCAAAAAACTCAGCCAATTTTTGTATTACTTTTAAGAGCAATAATATTGAACATATTAGTGCTTTAAATCAGCCACTTAGTTTGTACTACTGTTTGTATTTCTTTCATTCCTTACTTCATTGGATTAATAGATGTAGGTTTCCATGCTGAGCAAAATTTGTGTATTTGAAGCCAACATGTATCTTAGGACAAGAGAAACTAACTTTGTTCTTGATTCTTGGCATTCTTCAAGTAGAGAATTCTTGGTAGAGCTGGACAATGTAACAGATTACTTAAAAGTCATCTCATTCTCAGAAACAACATTAAGAAATTCAGTAGACAGTCAAAATTTTCCTTTACTTGAAAATGCAAGAAATGTGGTACTGGTCAAATAGAATAAGTAATTATTAATTACTTCTTACTTTTGAAAAAAAAAATAATATTAAAAATAGTATCTCATAATTTTCCCATAAATACAGAAACAACTATCAGATAAAAAGTCTTAAATAAGATATCAGAAAGTAAACAGCAATATTAATTGTGAAACAACTAAGCCTTAGCAAGTACTCATTGAGATGGTAAACTACAAATCTGCTAGAGTTCTGACTGCATAAATCACTGGGGTTTGCTGTGCTGGCCTAGCACGGTGATGCAAGTAATTCCAATTTATGCTATCTTAAAGCAAGTGGTTCAGAGAGCAGGTATACTCATCCTGCAGGCTGCTGCATTTGAAAACCCTTAGTTTGTCAGTGAAGAGGCAAGACATATGGACACTGGCTGAAATTGATGTTACTGAATAAATAGTGCTTCAGAATACAAACCTAGTTTTTCTATGAACCTATTATTCTCAGGTGGTAAGATGAGTTACTGAGAGAAATACAAGAAGTTCAATCATCAGATAAAGAGGAAAAAGAACAAGTAAAATGAAGTCTTACACACTCTGAAACTTTGATAGTGTTGAGTAATGGAATGAATGACCTGCTATGAAAATTTCCATTTCTCAGTAACATCAATTTCCACTTCTCAGTAACATCAAACATACCCTAATAAAACTGCATAGAATTTTAAATATCATCTCTGTCTTCAAAAAAGAAAAATAAAAACATTAGTTACTAGCACCTCTTTATCCTGGTGCTGTGAACACTGCTTATGTCGCAACGAAATAGGGATATTTACATATATATCCAGAATATATTTTTTACTATTTTTCCCTCTGACAATAACCAGCAGCAAGATCTTGCAAAGATAAATCAGGTGAGAACTGTATTTGCCAAGAGAATATATTGCAGATATGTTTTCTAAAACATATTCCTTCTATTTCATGTTCTGATTTTGGTTTGTATCTATTTCCAATCAGAGGATGAATCCCATGAAATAGAGCCCAGAAGGCTGCACAAAGTTGAGAGTGATACACAGTAAAGCGACAAAATAGACTGGGTTAAAATTTTAAAAATGATCAAAGGACAATGCAGGTACAGAAAAGGTCACACAGTCCCTGCAAATGCACAAATAATTAACATAACTATGTTGATAATTTGCTATTTAAACATATTTTGTTGCAGGAAGTTTTGTCTGTAACATTTCATGTTTTGGGGCTTTGAGGAAGGAGAGGAGGCTGAAGGATTTTCTAGGAATGTCACAGAGTTTGTTTATTGGAGGGTTTTTGGATTTTTTAAAGAAAAAAACACAATGTATTTCAGATACTATTATATCATGTGTCCATCATGCCCCATATTTGGATGCTGGCTCTAGTTTTTCCTTTCATAGAGTATAAAGCTATTTTTCTCTTGGAACTCTGATTATCTCTACATTTTTCAAGTAAGCATGAACTCATTGGAACTATTTGTAGTTGCTTTTCTTTGCCAGAATAAACAGTTCCTCTCTTCTTTCTAATTTTGGAGCAGGAAAAAAGCACTTAAAAAAAAAAAAGAATTTTGTACATTTGTAATGTGTCAGTTTGGAATGGGGGAGGGGATATAACTGGGCCTGATAGTAATAACTCAGAGAGGTACATGCCTGAAGAGCACTGCAATGGGATTCCAGCTGCTCCAGCCAGCGAGGCTAAGTCAACTTCACTGGGGGCCCAACTCAGGTGTCTCTATGCCAATGCACGTAGCATGGGAAATAAACAAGAGGAGTTGGAAATGTGTGCGTGCCTGCAGGGATGCTAAAGTAAAACACAGAAATAGGTTTTAAATATGAGGAATTTAGAAGACTAGTTCTTGGAAAAGAATCACTATAAAGGTGAAAGAATCTGTATAAATCACAGACACAAATTTTCATTTTTAATTAAACAATTTAACTATAACTAGATGGATAATTCTGAAGGAGAAATACTGTCTTTGTTGTCTCATTTTTTTGAGAGAAGAGCATCGTGGACTTAAAAATAATATAGAGAGATGCATGTCTTTCCCAGTCCTGACAAGTGTGCACTGAAAGAGCAGAAGTCTCAAGAGAACAGCTTTAGTTTTATGAGATTTTTTTTTTTTTTTTCCAATCAATATAACTGGATCTCACAACCTCAGCTAATCTTTGTCAAGTACTACCACTTGAGCACACAATCTAGAAATATCTGCCTGGATATGATAGCAGCACGAATTTGAACAAAATCATTAGGCCCAGCTCAGACTTGAAGCTGAATACAATATTGAAGCAAAACTTAATCCTGAACTAAACTGCTCATCTTTTTGTTTGTTCACTATTTGCAGTTCTCCAAAACCAAGTGTTTTTTTTTCCCCCTTAGTAACAACTTTTCTTTAAACAGATACTTCTGTCTAAGCAAAAGCCTCTCTTTAACCATACAGCAATGAAGGCTGGAAAAGCATTAAATTAACTATTTTTAAAAACATTGCTTTCTCTTTTTTATTTTAAGAGCTTTCTCCACTAGAGTCCTGATTTTTCCAGTATCAGTGACAGGCCATTAGGCTAGACCTTCTGTGAGTTCCACTATGACTTTTTTAATAGTCTTTTTTTTTTCCCCCCTGTGTTACCATAGTCTTCTACAACATGTATGAAGTAATCCATTGCGTTGAACAAATTAAAGCAAAACCTCTTTGATTTTCAGGAAGAAACAGGCTGTCCTTTTTTCACCTTCTTGAAAATGGATTTATACCAATTTCATTTTTGTCCTCAGTGAAATGAAGCACGCATGCTGAAAGACCCCATGACATCTTCTGGAAAACAAAAAGATTGGAGAAGCATTTTCTCAGCAGTCACGTTCAACCCTCTGCATGCAAGTTACCGTACTTTGTAAAATGAGATGTATCATTACCTACCATGAACATCTGAAAATACTAAGTATTCTAACACCTCCAATATGAAGAGCCAGCTGGAGATACAAATAAAAATCTATGGTGGGTTAACCCCAAGCAGTGAGCTGCAGGCTGAGGGAAGCACCAGGTCTCGCCTCCCTAGGGCAGTCAAGCCGAGACCTGTGCCATGTGGGCACAGGTATTTTGCTGCCTGCTGATCTACTCTGCTGTTTATCTTTCCCCGCCTCGCGTATCTAACAAACATGTCTGCAAGTTGGGAGGACTGGATAATGTTGCCCAAGTAGCTAGCTGGCTGAGCAAGGGTTTTATATGGATTCCTAAAATTTGAACCTGGCCCTTGTTGTTGCCAATCAAAGCCTAAAAAAAGAGTTAAATTAATGCTCTAATGTGCTAGAATTATTTTCTTTAATTGTCTTTTTTTCCCCCTTTTCCTATTTTCTCTTTTCTGCTAGGGTTCAATTCTATTCCCATTGAAGTTAATTATAAAATTAAATTGATTTAATCTGTGCCAGCTCAAACTCCCAGTGAACAAAGGTAAAGTTCATACTTCACATCTACTCATCACATTTTTTAAAGTAATTAATGAAAAGTAATCTTTTTTTCTGGATTCACATAACTACCTCAGCATACCAGGGTACTATTACTGAATTCATCAATTAATTTGTCTGCTCAGAAACTTGAAGTTAAGCACAGATGAAAGAGCAAATATGAGGGGCAGAAAGACCATAAACTTCTATGAAAGCCCATGGAATTCACAACTCTAGGAAGCAGTGAAATAATGGCATTTATATATGCTATTATCTATATTTATGCTAGCCTGTGGCATTTAGAGTATGAGTACACCAGGGGTTTTAAGTATTCATTTCATGCAAAAAACAGTCATAATTTTATAAAAATGAAACATGCCTATAAGACAGATCAGATATAGTGAGCAATAAATAAACTTCCCTGCCAAAATCAAGAAGGCCCAGGGGAATGGCTTTCTGGACTAAGCCCTAGCAAAGGAAAATATTTATCTAAGTGAAAAAAAATAGTGCAAGAATTAAAAGAAACAAGAAAAACAAAGCAAAAAACCTAGGAAGCTGGTCTGAAGAAAGCCATCCCAGACAAGATGATGAGATTGCCTCATGTTTTAACACAAAGTGAAGTTTCTGCAGTTTTGAGCAGAAGAAAAATGCTCCTTGATGAATTTTATCTCATAGTAGTCTTCCCAGAAATAATTTTAAAAGGATCTTTAACAAAAGTGGATGTAGCTCTGTTCAAGTTGTAAACCAGTAATCAGTTCATTTAGTTAAGACAGCTGAGACTGTTAATACAGTATGGGGAATATATTAAAGGTGAAGATTTGTCATGTAATTGCAGTAAATCTTTTTACAAAAAGATTTAAAAATAGTTAACATAAAAATATTTGTTACAAAAGTAAAATGACCATTTTTGCACCTTCTTCACTCTCATATTCTCTTACATCTGAAAAAGACAAAGTTGATCTTCAAGCAGTTTGGATAAAGTAAAATCAGGTGTGAATTGTCACATAAAACCCCAGAGGTTTATTAACAGTAAAAGGACTGTATTTAGAATTCAAACTTACAAATAGCAAATCAATTAGACATGCAAAACTGACACTTATTAAAGCATCATCTGCATAGTTTTCTGCAGAATTGTAATGACTTTATTTCACTTAAAGAGAAAGTAGTACCGTATGTGCACTTGGGGCTTATTCCCAACATGTCATCTCCCACTAGCCCATAGCTGTGAAAGGTGCAGAAGAACATTGCCAAAGAGGACAGACACCTTTCCGAGCCCTGGCTATGGCAGTGCCCTGTTCCTACATGACCCACAGGATGCAGGGCTTGTTTCATTCTCCCTCTTCCTATTCCCTCTCCAAACCATAACTGTGACTGGGATTCTCCCATGTAAAAGCTGCCTGGCTGGGCCTGGACCATAGGAAACAGGGCTCTGACAGAGGTGACCAACACCACTTCTTCCTCTCCTTTGGTGTTTTGGGGAACAACTCCCCAAGTTGAGTCTGTTTTGCCTGTGACCATAACTGGTAAGGGAACCATTCCTGTCCTTCATTCCCAATCCTGTGCCCTCTTTGTTGTGACTCCCATCCCATCTCACCGGGTGGGGCAGGGGGGAAGTGGATGCAGGACCGCATGGTCCCACTGTGGGTCAAACCACCACAGGGACCCACTGACCTCTGTAGCCAGTGTTGTGAGGTCTTTGAGAGCCTCTTGGGCTTCTGTGGGAGCCTGCTGGTGTCCTTGTGTCTTGCCCTGTCCTGCTTCCCTGGGCTTCTGAGTCAGCTCCTGGCTGGGTTTGGGGCTGTCTCCTGGGGAACCTGGCCGTGCCCACTGACTCCCTGCTAGTGCTGGTGCCATGACTGCCTCTTGCAGGGCTAGCCAGGGGGCAGGGAACAGCTGGCTCTCTTTTGGGAGAGCCAGGGACTCACAGGAGAGCACCTCCTGCTCCTGCTCTACCCAGGGGCCAGGACTCCAGTTCAGCCCCTGGGGCCACCAGCCCCTGCCCCGTTGATGCCACAGCAGGGTCCGTCTGCAGCTCCCCACAGCCCTGCCCTGCCCAGCCATGGGCCCTGCTGAGCCAGGCTCCCCTGCAGGCCCACATCCCCGCCCAGCCTTAGCCCATCCCTGTCCCCAGGGAGGTGCCCAATACCTGGGCCTGGGGCTTCCCTGGTGCCCCCCGGCTGCCTGGCTCCTGGCGGGGTCAGGGGGATGGGCCCTGGCTGGGAGGCAGCCCCGAGGACACCCTCCACTTCTCAGGGCATTCTAGCCCCAGGGAGCCACCATCCCTGCAGTGCCCGGGTATATACTACAGTCTCTTAAATCCAGGCTCTGCTACCTCGTACAAAATGTATTATTACAGGGAGACAAGAACATTATAGAAGATCGAACGATCAGCTGTAGGTAAGATGTAAAAGAAACAGCAGCCGTGCTCTCTAGCTCCCTTGTGAGAGTGACCTGCTGAGAGTGTAATTGGCGTCTTCATTAGCAAAACCTGAAACAACAGAGTCACACCTAGAAGTAAGGCTCTTGGGGAGAACTGCAGTAGCTTGTTACTTGAAAGACCATTGTTTGTTTTTAAATAAAGTCAGTGTTATAATAGGAGTGAATTAACATGCTGTAAGGCTAAGCTTCATGTGTAGCCAGTTGAGCTGAAGCCCAGGGGGCAAAATCATGGTACTTCTGAATAAGAACATGTGTGTTGACTCCATTCGAACTTGACGCTCCTCAGTAATTCATCTCAGCTTTTTACTGATGGACACTCCATACGAGGTGGGACCACTGAACTGGGAGACCTTGAGAATTACGAAGTTGACTGAAATAAGGTACTAAAGCAATGAAAAAGGGTTCAATTAAATTTTTACCTTTCTTACTTCCTCTGAGATTAGGACAGTGTTGTCCCTTTCCCAACAACCACTTAAAGTCAACAGTAGTAAAAGCATTGCAAGTGGACAATAAACTGATTCAGTAATTAAATAATTAGAGGATACAAGCCTTGGTAAATCATAAAAGGGAATAATTATTTTCCCATGGAATTATAGACAGAGCAATAAAAATTCCAGAGTTTGGTCTAATTTCTCACAAATATAGCTCAGGTTTCTTTCCTGGTTAAAGTTCCCAGCACAATCCATTATAAATTCAGATTATCATTACAAGATTAAGATTTTTTGAACCAGAGGAGAAAAAGGACTGGAAGCAGAGAGAAAACACAAGCAGCCCCAAGGGAAAAGAGAGACCAACTGGTTTGTGAGACTGACTTTCAGCA
>NW_010316874.1:0-4264 GCF_000700745.2 Antrostomus carolinensis | reverse complement strand
GGATTGGCAGAGCTGGGCAGTTTTAGACATTAGATTGTGAGCTGAAAATGAAAATAGGAACAAAACTCCATGTGGTGGTACAAAACCTAACTGTCACAACAGGAAACTAGAACAAGGTTAGAATGGGTCTGTACAACTCTACCACATGCAAATACTAAATATTGAAAAACTTGAGGTCTTCTCAACTGGGTCTTCATTAGATCACATCTGCTTGTCTCTTCCCAAGAATTTTGCAGATTTTCTTTTTTTTTTTTTTTAACAAAAGAAACCAGAGAGATTAGGGCTTGAACAGGGTCAAGATTTTCAGCCTATGCCCCCAGAGCAGTATCTGAACCACCCTGGCAGACATGGTACACACTGTTCTTAAAAACTTAAAAGGTAGGGCACTCTGCAGGCTTCCTAGGCAAGATTTTTGGAGTTTGCTATCCAGACAGTTAGAAACTTTCTTCCAGATTCTTAATTAAATTGTTTTTGCTGTAATCTATAGCTGTCACTCTTCCTCATTTGCTACAGTGCATACAGAGAAGAGACACCACACCTCCTTTTTAGAGATAACCTTTATCATAACATTTGTGAGTTTTGATACTATGGGCTAAGATGTCCATAAAGTAAGATGTCCCTAGACATCTGATAAAAAGCAGAAGAATGCCTATGGAGAAGTTAATAATTATCCCTTTAGAGTGAGTCTTGAGCAAAAAAAGAGGAAATTGATAAAAACAAAGAACACCAAGACACTAAATTGCAATAACATTATACTAAACCAAAAAGAAAAAATATTTTAAGCAGGTAACACACACATGAAACATATAAAAGATATATATCTTTTACTGATATGAAGATACATTTTGGGCATCCACGTTTTTAGTTTGGAACAGCATCTGCTGTCATTGCTGCTAAAATTGCTTGGACACCCTAAGTGAATTACCTGACAGAACACACAATGTTTCCATTAAAACATAACAGATGTAAAACTCCATTTTATTCAACCCTTATTAAATTAGTTACATTGTGTGTAGTTTTCAAAATGGTATATAATTAGCTTCATGTCTAACCATTACAAACTGTGTAGTTGTACCCAGTTTCTTCTCCTAGTCCTCTCTTGCAGACAATTTTCAAGTAGTTCTCTTATGTGTTGCCAAGATGCCATATTACAGAATTGGATTTGTTTCCTGAAAAGATATTTCTGACATTTTGTTTTCCCTTGCCTTAGGTTCCCTTCTTCTTTTCTTCTATTATTTGACTTACTATATGATATTAGCTTATTCCCTGTCACAACTGCAATGGGGCTTGGCATAATCATTCTGCCTTTACCCAAGTCAAGAGACCTGCTTAACTGAATAGAATCTAATTTGTTAATCAATTGATTTGTTTACACTAAAAAGGTTTACCATATACTGAAAACTGAAAATGTAATATCAAGACACAACATTAAGAGATTTAACCCTATCAAGAGAAACTAAAAGCTTTTTGCCCTGAAATGAAAAGGTAAATTCAAGCAACAATAAAATAATTTCTATCTAAAATGTGTTATTGTCTTATGAGTCATCAAGCAAATGAAAAGCATTTCACCTGAATTTTCTGACAGAGTCTTTATCCTGATATAGAGAATATTTTTCTACTATGAAAACACTGAAATGCTGGCAAGTCTTGTAAAGTGTTGTACAACTGTGGCTATTTAATTGCAATTAGTTACTTTACCAGCTTAATACTTCAAGGGCCATGTAAATTGCCTATTGAATTGATGTCTGATGATTAAAAAGACTTTGCAATTCCCTCTCAATAGTCTTATTTCTCATAGCTGGCCTTTGTAATCTTGGTGAAATTCAAAGAATTTGAAGCCTTGTCATCATTTGTTTTTAAGTTGTCAGTGACTGCTGTTACTGCAGAGCACTCCTGCTTAGGGCAAACTACTGTTTCCCATTAATTTTAATGAATATAAAACACAATCAAAAATCAGTTTTCCAAATAGTGACTCATGGTTCCATTCCACCAGAGCAATAGTTCTGAACAATTTTGTGTGTATAAGCTTTAGTATAAGGGAAACTTTTCTAACTCTTCTAGTAGGAAATAGACATATTATTTATCCTGTCTATGCCGATACAGCCTGCAAGTGTAGCTAAAAAATTAAGTTACAGTATTTATTACTAGGAGGTATCTATAGCTTTTGATAACTTCCCTGAGCACCAGTTATGAAAAATAATGGGATTTGGAGAACGATTTAACTACAGTGAGAATTTGATGAAGGGGAAAAGTTTTTGAAACCTTTCTCATACCAGTGTCATCAAAATAAATATTTCAAATATTTTGTTTGTACCTGAGAAAACATGTATAATATATTGCTAATTCTCAGTTTCCCTCATGACAACATGTGTCCTAATACATTTGGTGATGCATCAGGTCAGTTTTACTATTCATCTAAAAGCTATGCATTTCACTCTGCAGACACAAAATTACATTTAATTATTGAAGAGTAGTTTAAAATAACATCATTGCTAATTTTTTTTTTTGCATCATTTAACAAAACTGCACTTAAACAAATTTGCTAGCAGAGAAGTATGTGGCAAGAAGTTGAAGAACCGTTTTATGTTATTTTCTGAAGAATAAAAAAAAATTGCAAGCCACTTAAATGTTGAAAACACCACTAAAACAGAAGCATAAAAAAGCCACCAAAAAGGCATATTTTTTCCTCCTATTGTATCATGCTTCCAGAAGCAAGCGAACAGGAAGACACAAAACATTTCAGAACATGAATTCTTGTTCTATGGGTATGCAAACACTTGCCTTTTTTCAGTCCAAAATACACATTGCTTCCTGTTGGGTGACTTAGGCAAATCACAGAGGATATTACAGCCAGTTTATCCAGTTTACTTTCAATGTCATTTTATGGAAGCAAAAGCAGAAGTTTATTTTGGGAAGACCAAAATATTTCATACAGAAATCTTCAGTTTAAATTGCTGTTTTCTCATGAGATATATTCAAGAAACTTTGAGTAATAAAGATTTAAATAATTTCCCCTTACAACAAATATAAACACTATTAAGGTATTACTTTAGCATCACTTTTGAATAATCACCTCAGTATGTGAGTAAGCACGACAGCATAAAAATGAGTCATAAAAAGATGTTCATGAATCACAAAACTGTAAAAGCAATAATGCCCTGAAGCAACATACTTTCTGAATAGAAAAGTCAATGCCATAATTTATGTAGCTATTACTACGTAAGTCAGTAAGATAGAAAATCCTAACAATAGGTAAATTTAAGAAGTAACCAAATGCACTCAGTATTGCAGTTGTGCCAGGAAGATTTTACTCAGTATTAGTTTTTCTTCACAATACATTTGAAAGTAATTTAGCTGAATTAAAATAATCTATGGACATGAGTTCTCACTCACTATAAATCAACAGTTCTCTGGAAAGAACGTTCATTTTTTAATATATGGTTTTGTCTAATAAAATAAACTTTTTTTTTTTTCCCTTTGTATAGTGGCAGCTGAAACTGCAAGAAGAATAATGGAAATTTACTGTATATTTACAAGGAAAGTAGGCATTGGTTTTATTTTTTTATTTTTTTTTTAAGGAAAGATGTATGAATAGCTTAGAACAATAAACTCATTGCCATGCCTCTACACATCAGAGAATGCTGATGAGCTTTCACATGTTAGAAAAAGCACATACTCTAACCCAGTTTGGGATAGCTTTATATTTTTATAGCAGCAGTTATTTTTAAATCAAAATATGCAGCTTGTTATCACCTTTTTTTAGTAATTAACAACTTCATGTCAAAGGTTTGACCTCACCAATGAATTATCTTAAGGCTCAATAGTGCTTGAAAGATACTAAGGATCACCAATACATAATTTTGTAAATGCTGTAATTATTACCTTATATTTATTAATGTTGGTACCATTTCTCATCTTAGATTTGGCACCTGATTTTTAAAGCTGTCCTAAGCCTCACTGTTCTCATTTATGTTATGCAGTGTCTCCTATAAGTTGTGTGTCAGCTAAGGAGCAGGACAGGCTGTGTTCACATCTTATGCTCAAATATTTGTCAGCTCTGTCTTTCCCAAGATGATAAGGGAGGAACTCACCTAAGTGAGATCTAGAAAACTTGTGCATGAAAGGGCAGAAACCACAGAGAAAATTTTCATTCTGGCATGAAGAATTTGGGAATGTACAATGTTAAGATCAAAATGATTTTGCCATCTAAGACTTCTTCATTAGTGCATGCCTTTAAATTCTCAAGATCACAGAATCACAGAAT
>NW_010316873.1:0-15756 GCF_000700745.2 Antrostomus carolinensis | reverse complement strand
TTCTATGATTCATTCAGGCCCCGATAGTCCACTGTCAGACTGACGTAGTTTAACCAGGACAAACCTGCATGGTAAACATGTTACACAAAGCACTGCTAACAGACAGTGCTGCAGGTCAAGGTTAGGGCTAATTTGCCTCTGCTAGAATCAGTAGTGCCTAATGAAAACACAAACTGGTCTATACCTACTACAGGATTCAAGAATTTCAAGATATGAAGGAAATTTGATGAGAAAGGACCACTGAAGTTTTGCTTATTCAGGCAAAGGTTTGTCAAAGAACAGAGATTTCCTCTAGGCCACTAAAATCTGCCAGTTCACAACTTCTAGACAGTCTGCCAAAATATTTCTTAGTTTTCTTTTGTCTGCTTTCTCTCACCTGAATAATTAGAGGAAATTCTTTGGAAAGGTATGTGTAGGCGAGAGGAGATTCTGAACAGAAAACGAGTTAATATTGTAATGTTATTACAAAAGAATTGGTCATCATTCTTGGTTGCTTACATGGTTGTATGACCTGCAAAACCCAGTGTATTTCTTCTGCTTTGGGAAAGTTTGAGCTAGTGTATTTTTACTCAGTTTTTGGTGCGTGTTCCAGGTAAAGCAATTAGGAACAACTCATCATTTAATTAAATTTGTATGGTTAAAAAAAAAAAGTTTTGAAATCCAGATCTCACATTCCTTTTACAGATATGAAGTTCCAAACATAATTTTCATCTATAAATCAATATAATCCACTACAGTGCTTTTCAGCGCTCAGTGATTTAGATAATATAGAAAATATAACTAAACTCATTTGCTCAAGCAGAAAAATCAGTCTCTCATTCTGCATGCTTCTAACCACCTGTATGACATACCTAAAGAAATCTTGCCATTGTAATATGCTAAAATTTGTAAATGTTACTATATCTTTCTAAAGAGGAAACCTGATTCAGTGCATAAGGAATGCTTTAGTCAAAATAGACTTATTGAGACCTTTTATAATAATTTCTGTCAGACCTTGAGTCAGAAATAGCATTGCTAATGCGAATAACAATGAAATTCTTAGAAGATGCAGGGTTAAGCCTTTGAATCTACAAGAGAATCTTGAAGCCCAACTTTGTTTCTTTCTCACAACTCCTTGTTATAATTTATAGAAGTGGCAATCTTCCTTTACACGTACTCTGCATAGTTCTGAAAATGAGACTAGCTGGTTTAAATAGAATAGGAAAGGGTGTGGGGAATGCAGAAATTCACAATGTTGGCAAGATCCCAGGATTCATAGGATGGACATATAAAATTGTTACTTTTGGTGCCATGTTACAATCAAAAGGGGATTTCAAGGGATATGAAAAAGACAAAACAATGTCTGAAGTCTTGAAGTTGATACACAAATTAAGATTCATAAAGGGGAACCAGAAAAGGCAAAGAAACTTACAGATGCCCAGTATTTCAAGGGATTTTCAAAATTGAGTCCTCTTCAAGCAGCATTAAAACAATCAAAAATCCCCTCACAACCCCAGTCTCTTATCTGTGCTTCTTACGTTTAAAAAACTGAGCCTGGAAGTCTTGTAATACCAGGCCTTCTTTTCTGTGATAGTTTTATTTCTTTGTAGAATTGCTGGAGTGGAAATGTCTATAAAATATCAGAAAAGACTGTTCAATAGCTAAAAGTTGCAGAGCATTACAGTGTAGTCCAGAAGGCTGTGCTGCCATTCAACAAGACCTAGACAGGCTGGAGAGTTGAGCAAGGAGAAATTTAATGAAATACAACAAGGGCAAGTGTAGAGTCTTGCATCTGGGAAAGAACAACCCCAGGCTCCAGTATAGGTTGGGGATAGACCTGTTGGAGAGCAGTGTAGGGGAAATGGACCTGGAGGTCCTCGTGGACAGCAGGATGACCATGAGCCAGCACTGTGCCCTCGTGGCCAGGAAGGCCAATGGCATCCTGGGGTGCATTAGAAGGGGTGTGGTTAGTAGGTCAAGAGAGGTTCTCCTCCCCCTCTACTCTGCCCTGGTGAGGCCACATCTGGAATAATGTGTCCAATTCTGGGCCCTCCAGTTCAATAGAGATAGGGAACTTCTGGAGAGAGTCCAGCACAGAGCCATGAAGATGATGAAGGGAGTGGAACATCTCCCTTATGAGGAAAGGCTGAGGGAGCTGGGTCTCTTTAGCTTGGAGGAAAATGACGGGTGACCTCATTAATGTTTATAAGTATGTAAAGGGCGAATGTCAGGAAGATGGAGCCAGGCTCTTCTCAGTGATCTCCAATGGTAGGACAAGGGACAATAAGTGCGAGCTGGAGCATAAAAGTTTCCATGTAAACATAACGAAAAACTTTTTCACTGCGAGAGTGACAGAGCACTGGAACAGGCTGGCCAGAGAGGTTGTGGAGTCTCCTTCTCTGGAGACATTCAAAACCTGCCTCGATGTGTTCCTGTGTGACCTGCTGTAGGTGATCCTGCTCCAGCAGGGGAATTGGACTAGATGATCTTTCAAGGTCCCTTTCAATCCATAAAATTCTGTGATTCTGTATTATCCTTGTGCAGAATGAAGTTGTACTCTACGAGATATTCCTGAACAAGAGCATTTGAATCTGCTCCTCAGAACTAAGTTAAGCTTTTAGTACAAGTCCTCAATGAAAACTTGAACACTTCAGCAACAAAAACATGAACAAAGTCTTCAAGAGAAAACAGATACATCACTGTCTGCAAAAGTTAGTCACATTATTTTACACAGACAGTTAATCTCCCATCAAGTAGACAGAAAAGATAAGACATTCTACTTTGAGAGCAGCACAGTCATTGCCTTAAAGTAATTTGTCACCGAATTTTGTTATGCAGAATTTACTTTACCTATCACAATGAAGCTGATATCATCATGGTCACTAGTTTAGTTTTTACTACAAAATTTCTGCTGATTAAGAGACTTGAAAGACTATATTTGTTTTCTCACCAGCTTTTGTCTTTCAGATTAAAAAAAAAAAAATCTGTCTATCATTCACGTGCATTTTATTCAGAACTGTACAACTCCTTAGCAGGTAATTAGATGTAAAACAATAAAGGCTGCTCATATGGCTGAAGTGAGGAAAATACTTTACTGAACAGTAAGGGATGATTAGCTCCTTGAATACCAATAAAGGATACAAGCAGAGAAAGTCAGCTTTAAAAAAAGAAGCAGAGGTACATTATCACCATGATGCATAGTTAAATCTTTAGCATAAATGAATAAACCATTATGCAATACACTATTTATTAGACCGCAGATGGGCTAAAAACAGTTGCTCTCTTTTACCCTCAGTATAACTTTTGCTTGCTAGATAACCCCGCACACAGGCTTTCTCCTTTACAGTGTGAATATTTATTCCATAATTGTACCATAAGCCCACACTGCTTTAATCAGCCTCCTAACTAGCCAAATATGTTCCTTTGGGAATCACCTGAAACCTCTGCTCACGGGAGATGAAGTCATGCCTCATGCTGATGAAGACAGTGGTATTATCTGAGCTAAGCAAGTGGCAGCCAGCAACTGCTACCAGCAACTCTCCTTTGGGGTGGTCACAGCAGTGCTCTGAATTAAAGAAGATCAACTAATATTTTGTTTTGGGGGCAGCAGGAGTTCATGGCCTGATGTAGTAAACTGGAGAGATGATGGGACTTAATTTCTAATACCTCAATCCATGTTAGCTATGTCAAGAGTATAAAGCTAAGCTGAGTGAGCCTCACTTTTAACATATTTTCTTTGGTCAGTTTTCCACCCTGCTCCATTGGTACTATGGGGTTTTATTCAGTCAGTAGTGTTTGGATAGTTGTGCTAGTTTATATAATTGCTGCCCTTATCTCTTTATTTCTGTCCCTGTGTTTCTCAAACTTTTTTACTCTGCATATGCAAAGACAGAAAAAGAAAAAAAAAAAGTGTAGTGCTACTGACTGCAGACAGAAAGAAAAGCCTTTCTAGTATTCTCCCATAGGGAACATTCCAAATTCAAAGTACTAGTGAGCCTGCAGTCATTGGTTCCTGAAGCACTACTCCCTTCAAAAGGCACCCTGGACTTTCTCTGTAGCAGGCCCATCTAAAGGGGTAATGGTTATCACACTGGTTACAAGTTGACTGGTGACAGCCCCCACACCGTGGAGAAGACCACAGCCCCAGAGGAGTTGGTGGCACAGAGACATGCAGAATGTGATGGGATATCTCAATTGGTATGATTCCTGGATCTGGCTCAGTATAAGGGAAGGGAAAGATTCATGTTAGATTGGTTCTGACTTCATCTGCCTGCATGAGATTTTGCAAGTCTAAGAAGGGCCAGCTAAGCAGTGAAACACAATAAAATGCCTTATTCAAATGCTAGCTTTGCTAACCCAACTAGGAAAACATTAGCTAAAGCAATCTGCTACAGTTAGCTGTCTATTCATCCTCATCCCTAGGAGACAGTGTACAGGGGGGATTCAACAGCAGAGTAAGCCCTTTCTGCTCTTTGCCTGTGTTTCATCCCTTGCCTCTACTCTAAAGATCTATTTCCCCCCACTAATATAGCTTTAACATGACTGTAATAAGGTAGTGTTTTCCTTCAACTAAAATTAATTTTAAAAACAATTCTCTGTACGTAAAGTCTATCTTAATTTATTCTTCTATTGAAAATTAAAATTTACTTTTGGCAGATGATGACGGAGAAATGGGTTAGTGGAAAGCAAAGACATATTCTTCCCTTGACTTGTTTTGTCCAATCATCTTTCCTCCATTTGCCAGAAATTACAAAGCAATTGAGTTCAAAGGCACCGCACATTGTGAGTTAGAGCCTGGCTTTGCAGTGTATTTACCTTGGGTGTATCTGTGTACTGGCTGTAGTGAGTGCTGTGGTCTCACATCAGAGACAGGCATGCCTGCACTTTCACTAGTAACCTTCCGGCACCTGATGAAACAGGAATTCCCTGTTGGGTGGGACTCCCTTAAACCCTGCATGGTAGGAAGAAAAAGCTTTCCTATCGACACAAAAGATTTCTTATTAGTACTAGGTATTGTTAAAACACAGCTGCAAGACCTGGGGCCAGACTCCAGGATGTTCTGCACTTGAATCACAAGCCATCTCAGACAGCAGTGCAGCCGGGGCGAGTGCTAGTGGGGTCTCGAACTGTGGTGCTCCTACCGGCCATTCCTGCATCAGCCGCCCTGGGAGAGGCTGATGCTGCGTTGTCTTGGCTCCAGGGAACTTCCTGCTGCCACAGCCTGGGGTAGTGGCAGGGCAGCACAGTGTACCAGCATGCAATTAAGCCAGACTAACGACATGCCTCACCCTGCTCCCCACCCTTGGCACGTACCTCTGTCATTATGGTTTGAGCCAAACCTTCCACTTCTCTAACCCCACAGTGAACCTGCTCAGAGCACTACACTGGCAGAAAACTCACCCTACCAAATATTCAAATGAAAACTTGATTAGGTTTCTACCAAATTTTCTCTCTCTACCACTTCAGCTGAGTGCTGGTGCTCTGACAGCCAGCAAAGAAGCAAGGAGAGCAATGTACTAATCACCAGTTCAATCACATTTTGCTAGCACTCGTCATTGGATCAGCTTGGTTACGGTGTCAAACTGCATCCTGATGAGACTCTGACATTGTTCATAACCTGCCATAACCCTAATGAGGGGATGGACAAACATAGCCTTGACCAACATTGGCTGGTGTTCCTGAGCAAGGGTTCCAACAGAAAAAGCTGTCCTGGCAAAACTTTCACCTATAGAGGTGGTTTAAGCTGGCAGATAAGCTCTGTATTCCCTTTCTAAGCAGGAAGAAAAAGCAGGACACTTTAATAAGTAAGAGGATTAGAAATAGAGGAGATGCTCATACAAGACAATAGGTGCTATGGCAAAGCCATTTTGGAAAGCTTTCAAATTTGGAATTTTTACAATTGCTTTGTCACCCTGGTGGATGTTTGAGAGAAAGAAGAGAAAACACATAGAAGCTAAGAGCACAAGAGTACCCATTCAGGGCACAAGACATTGTCTTTAGTTTGGGTCAATAAACAGTCACATGAGAGAAACACACTTGGTGTGCACACAGAACCCTCCCCTTTGCCATTTAACAGGCATGCTTATGTCAGGGGCTCTCTCTGAGCTAATTGCTTGAGCCTGAAATGGCAACGCTGGTGTTGGGGAGACTGTTCCCATTTCTTATAACCCTGCACATTCCCCATGAGGTAACCAGCACAGGCTCCATAGGCAGAATCTGACCTTTCAAGAAGAGGGTGTCACACCACATCAGAAGGCAACCAAAGCTTCTGCTTCCCATCCCAAGAAAGTTAAAGCTCTCATTTCATTATTTTGGATGCAATCAGCTTGTGCTAACCAGCTACTGTTATTTCAAATGGAAAGTGTGATCAGTGGTACTGGTTAGTAACTTGTGTTGTCCTGTTTCTGACTGGTATCATGTTATCTTGCGCTAGTGCCTGCAAATGACACAGACACAAATACAGCTTTTGCCAAAACACTGTATTAACCTTTGAATTATTGCATGGTAGTAGTACTGAAAAACAGAGCTTCTCCTTCCCTCACTGAAAGAAAGAAGGAAGGAGAAGCTCTGTTTTTCAGTACTACTACCAGCAGGGGGTGGTGGAAATAATCCGCCTGCAAGGTCTCTCTTTTCCACTCTGGCAACTTTTGCGTGTGTGAACTACAGTAGCTTTTTGTATTCTTGAAAAATGGCCACTCCTAACTGATGAGCTCACTGTTGTTTGCGTCCTGAAGAGACATTAGTGCAGAAACTCAGCAACAGCAAATTGGCATAGCTACACCGAAGTAGAGACAGCAGTAGCTATTTATGCCAGCTATGAGTCTAGATTCATCCTGTTTAAAGATACAGCTTATTCCAGTAAGGAACCCCACTCAGCTTACAGGCAAGAGACGAAGCAGCGTTTAACTGGGGGGAGGGGAAACCATGGACATTTTCAAATGTAAGAGAAAAAAACCAAACACTGCACTTGAAAGATATGTTGAAAATAAGTCACTGGTTACACCAATATACTAGAATTTTTCAGGAGAAGAGTCACACAGGCCAGGGTAGCGTTTGATTGCTTCATGGAGGGAGTATAAAAATGCACGCCCAGGAACAGCAGCAAAGGCATAGCTCCTCAGACAGCAAAATGCTTTCTGGAGCTCACTAGTACTGGTAGAGTGAGCAGTGCATAGTGGAATGATTGCAGATTTCTTCATCTACTGAAGAGGTGCGGTGCATTTTCCCTCATGGGAAGAAAGGAATATGCAGAAGTAGACCCTCCTCTCATCAGCTGTCTGCTGCCCCTTCCCTTTGGAAGGCACACCTTCTTATCAGTTCCATCTCCCCTCTTCCCAAAATGCATATGCTGCAGTCTGTACAGATGCAATGCGGTATATGACATAACCTCTTGGGGAAACAATATATTAATTTCTGTTGTTCAACTGATGTTAACTGTGTATACTCATTGCACTTTAAGAATCCTTTCTTGAATCAGCTATGCCACTACTGCAAATATCAGTAGGACTATAAATTACTCTATCATTCTTGCCTGCGTTTGAATTTCATTTTGTATTCATTTGGTTGGTGCAGGTTTTTCCACAGAATCCAGAAGGCCACAGTTAGTTCTCATCATTTTATTCAATACAGTTCTATTGGGATTTCTAACTGGTTTAGGATAGCAAAATCTTGTTTGTTTTTATTTTTCCTTCTGTCTCATAGATGCAGTTGTTGATTTAAATATGCTACAGCTCACAGTTGACAGCTGTGTATGTTTCTTTTTCAGTATCCTAGAAATTACAGTTTGCCTTTCAGAACTCCTACTACATGCCACTCCTACTGCTCAGTTGTTACTCACTAAAGCACATTTAAGGGAAAAAAAAAGAAAAAAAAAGAGAGAGAACTAGAGGATGTCAAATAATCCAGTTTAAAAAAAGTTTGGAAGAACATTAACTGCAAACCCGTGTCACTTACTTCCAGTTCAGAAAAGGTCATATTAATACCTGGGCAATAGTGCGTTTAATATTGCTACACTATGCCAGGACTTTGTGCACCTACACCTCAAGGTAACGTGCTCCTGCCATGCTGTTGCAGGGAAACGCAGTGACAGGCTGTCAGGCAGTCATGTTACACGTAACACTTTGAAAAGTTAGTTTCTTCAGCAAGTAGCTTCCCACTTAGTAGTATCATATTTACCTGGATTTTAAAAATCCATTTTGGCACTTGTCTAGTTGGTAGAACTAGTTGAAATATGCTGTAGCAGAAAGAGTTACGATGTAGAATCGGTCTTTAACCAAAATGGAAAGATTTTTCCCTCAGGGACAGTAAATATTTACTCAAGGTAGGGGGTGACAGTAATAAAAACAATAAACAAACCACCTAAAGAATTGTTCATATTCCCCCATGTTCCAGAAGTGTTTTGTCTTCATACATTTTATTTGCCAGTCATTTAGAAATTATTCAAGTCTGACATTATAAAAACTGGTTATTCCATAGTACAAACTACTGTGGGAGGGCAAGTGGGAAAAAAAAGGATATCGCCATGTCTTTGAAAGACACAGCTATTCATTCCAAATTAGAATGAAAACACAACAAATTAAAAAAAAAAACAAACAAAACGCAACACAACAGTTCTCAGAGTAACAATTTTGTCTACTGACTGTTAATTAGCTTTTAAAGCCTCTGTGTTTTTTGCTTCATGACTGATCTGCTGAATGGTCTTGTACAAGTCACTTATCCTCTTTATGCCTCAGAGCACATACAGCTGAGAGAGATACACACTAGCTATAACCATATGTCATTACACTAGTGCAATGCAGTGTGTCAGCCCAAGTATTATCTTATTCTACCTACAAGGAGTACATCCATGCAGATTTTGCTTACCTAGACAAGTCTCCCATTTGCAATTTGTAATAAATGGGGTAAGGAACATTTACTGCAACTGGTCAAAGTTTAGACGAATAACCCCTCGCTCCCTCCCCCAAATAGCAATCATCATCTTTCCCTCCATGCCCACATCTCCCGTGACTCTGACTATTGGAGCCAGAGCTGTATGCATGCTGCTAAAGGCAACGGGTAGTTGTGTTCAAATATCCAAAGTACTGCTTTCAGCCGCACAGGATGTTGTGATCTGTTCCTATACAGCAAGAAAATTCAATACCTGTTTTTATGCAATAGCAGAGACATGCAATTGAAACAGCAAATACACTCTAAAAAGATCAGGCACTTCCTAGGAGGGCAGAGTGCACAAGTACGTGAGCATCAGCTCTAGGATGCTAAGGGTCTGAGTGGTAAAACCATGTAAGTTATGTTTTCAGGTGTATTATTTTCAGCTGCCTCTGATATTGTGAAGTTACTACAGCTCTAGTCACTGCAGCTAAAATGCACCCTCTAGTTATGGTGCTTCACTTCTGGGGAAGCTGCAGGCTTAGATGAGCTTTCCTGCTTGACTGAAGACCATTCCTACTAACTAAAGATCTACATACATGTTATCAATTGCACCACCCTGGAAGCACTTTATCTATTAACAGCAGAGCATTAGAGGATATTACTGTAAACAAATGCAAAGTCAGAAAGATTACATTAGGCACACATTAGGATACCTGACATTAACTACAGCATGTTTACACAGTGTATCTTTCCACAGCTTGCCTGCTTTAAACGCCTTTGCTGAAGTGGCAGGTTTCCATTCCACAGCTACCTAATAGAGATGTGAGCAAGAAGAGACTCTTGAAGCTGCAGCTCTGTGCTAGCCATATGTTACTTGCAGATGCAGAAGACTTACCTATTAGAATTCAGAGCAGTTGTGTTCAATAATAAAATGATAACTAGTATCGGCTCTTCCTCCCAGGAGTTGAGCCACCATCATTTGTATAAGGAAAAACTGTGAACTGAATAGAAAGTCATAGGCAGCCAGAGGAAGGACACAGAATTCCAGGAACTGGTTTTGTTTGCAACATTTCTTTAGGTCAGCTCACAAGGTGAGGAATCCTTAAAGGACTTTCACACTCCACAAAATCAGATTTATTCTAGTACATCCTCAACACTTCACTCTGTGTGCATGGAAAGTTCACTTTTAAAGTTGCAATTCCTATTGGAAGCATGTTTATAATCTTATCCTTTCCAGTTTCAGCCTCAGCTCAGCACCCACTATTTAACTGACAGCTGACCCTCCATAGCTGTATGAGCAGCCACCAAAGGTCTTCCTGCTTTTCTTCTGCTACTCTTTATTACAACTGGAGCTGGAAAATGAGATGACATCAAAAGATTCTGGCCAGGATTTCAAATCTCTTAGTATTCAGAGTGTTGTCAATTCACTGGTTTTGGATTCAGACCACTTTAAAAAGTCAGTTGCCAACAGCACATTTCACATCTGGATCCCAAATTCCCTCACCCAAACTCCCAGTATGTTTGGATGCACGGTCCTTATCCATTTTATTCTGAATCAGCTCTTACATGCTGCCCCTTACCATGATGACAGGTCTCTGATAACATTTGATAGTGACTTCCAGTATTTGCCCTTGCTTTGCTCTCACAATTGCTGTTGCCCTTTCGACTGTGGCAACAAGAAGGTGTTCTGTGGACCAGCTGACCCCTTTATGCTGGGCTGCACGTGCTCTGCTCCCAATCCATCTTCTCTTGAGTGATATTGTTTTCATTAAGGATCCAAATCCACTGGATTTGGAAAGAGGCTAGGGACATAATGCATCTTCACGTTTCTTTTTGTGAACACTTATTTCCCTCCTCTCTTGTAGTTCTTCAATTTACTTTAATTAAGCCCTGAAAGAAAACCACTCAGTCTTACTCAGCAAATGTGACTGGTGTTCCCAAGCTCAATCCTCTTACCAGTAAAGTTTCTAGCTGGTAAGCACGTATGTCAGCCTTCTGCCATGGCGGGAGGTAGACTGACATTGGCTGCCAGGGTTGGATGAGTAAGCAGGAAACTCCATTTTCACACCACTCTGCACAGACAACTAAAGGCTCCACTCTCCCCTCTGAAAATGTTAGTGATTGCCTTAGTTCTGCTTCTCTTAGGCAGTGGGTCCAGAGTGGAGTGGCAAGAAGGAAAAACAAGTCCTTTCTTCCTGCTTTGGGCACAGTAGTCTGCACAGTCCCAATGTGTAGACCACTTCCATCTAGTTTTCTCCAAGATCTATGCTCTCCTGCTGTGGGAGCTCTCTGCTGCTTTCAGCTCACTGTGAGCTCCAGATCTAAAGATGTTCTCATCCTGTGCCTGGAGAACATTAAGTCACAATCAACAGGCTTTTGATCAGTGCTTAATAAACTGTAAACCTAAAGCCTCAGAAATGAAAGATTTTCCCCACATGCTGTGTTTTTGCAGTCCCTAACATAAACATGAAAGGCTTCAAGAAATGCAGCTAGGGATGAGTGGCTGCAGTGGTCACAAGAGCATTCCCACAGAGGTATTTTATATGCAGGGCTGTTGCTTTTTAAAAATCTCTTCTCATGCCTTTCTTCATTTAAATATATGGTGTTGCCTCAAGACTTCTAAACAAGAACCTAGGCCTTTCTCTATTGATATTACCACTCTGACCAAAATGTGAAGGTGCCACACCATCCTCTGCATCTCTTTATACAATGATATTTTCATTCATTGATTTTAGATGAAAGCTGTTGTGGCCAGAAACCTTGTTTCACTTGTTAGACAGTGCCTACCAGTAACTGAGTAGTAATTGGTGACTGGGAACAATGACAAGTTTTCCTCAGGAATGTAGAAACCAACTGACTCAGGGTCTGAGTAGTTGTTGGAATTGCACCATGGCAGTGGTCAGCGAGGATATATCAGAGCAAATCATAGCCATCACAAGTAGGTACATACCAGAAACTCTGATAGAGCACCCAGCACTGTTGCAGTTGCAAGCTCTTAGCAATTCTTACATTTTATGACAGTTCAAGCACCCTAATGATAGCAGTTTTGTACTTGAGTTACTAACATTTTGTGTCATCATGAAGAGCAACAATCATTCCTCCAGTTTATACCATTAAGCTATTCTCCATTCCTACCACCCTTAGTTTTCTCAAGAGCTAGCAGCCAATTATACTACTTTTTCTGCTCTGGAGACTTACATCCCTGGCTTTCATTCATGTAACTGCTCTCTATGAGTTGTCCTGTCCCCTCAGATGTTTCCAGCCTACATACTATTTCATTTATTACCTCTCCTCCCTTGTAAATCAGGAACATTTTCTGAAGCTTGTCTCTCTTGTATGGTCTTGTGCTAACACGTGACCTGACAACGAAAACCCCACGGCTTTTTGGTTTTCAAAGCAAACTTTATCACTTCACTCTGCCCTTACCTAACAAACAAGCAATGCAAGAAAATCTTAATTTGTGCCTTCTAAACCAGGATTGTTGTGCATACAATGAGTCACTATGTGTTCAGAGAAGCCATGAAAAAGGAGAAGAGTTGAAGGAACTAAAATGTACATTTAAAACCAGGCGAGCAATGAGAAGGCCAATTGCGTTAATAGTTAGGACTAGTTAAAACAGAGCCCGACTCATGTTTGTATTCAACATGTATTTTGTGTATTCTTCAGAAGTAAAAGAGAAATGAGAAAACTCCACAAGGTCTTTTGCTTTGTGGACTTACTAATGTTCCTTCCTCTTTGCAACTCTGAAATCTAAAACCTGAGAAAGATCAGATTTTTACATACTACTGAATTACTTCAGAGTCAGAAGAACAACGCACCTCACATTTGAACAAAGTTGTAATAGCTGGAACAAACTGAACACACTTTAAGACTAACATCTGCAAGAGCAGGACATTTTTATTACAGTAAACTTATAGGAAGTGGTGGCATTTTTTTAAATTAAAAGCAGGTTCCATGTAGAAGAATTCCTTTTTTCTTTTGAGGCACAGCTAATATGAAAGTGAAATTTAGAGGCCACAGCATGGGAGGACGGAAGATAGGGCACTAGCCTTGCTCCCAGACTGCAGTTACGCAAGAGGAAGAAGAGGAGATAGAGAAGTATGAAACTCATTGATTATTTCTGTTTGGTTTCAGCAGAACAGTTGCAGAACGTAATCACACAAAACAAGGAAAATATAAAACTAATATAAAATGTTATGCAATCAGCGAAGGTGAAAAAGATTAAAAATGTAAATGGGACAAAGAGTGAAACATGGATTACAAAAAAACCCCTCAACTCCAACAAAAACAAAAAACCAAACTATTTTGGCATGATCCTGTAAAATAAAGTCAAGTTATATAATTAGAAACACAGCCCTTACTTTTGATTACAGTTTCTTTTCTATTGTATAAATTTCACAAAAGACACTTAAAATATCTGGGGAGGATAGAGAAAGAAAGAATCAAGTTTTTTCATGATCAGAGGTTTCTGGACATAGTTAAAAGGTCTGGCAGTTCAGACACAGAAGAGTTTGGATGCAAATATTTTATTTGCTTCTGGAGATAATCTGGATTGTTCAGAAGCAGAAATTTAGTACTGGCACAGAGAGGATGCAGCTGATTTTCCATTATCCACTATTACTGGGCAGTGGAGCCACGAGGAAATCAAAGTGTTCTGGTCTGCCAGATCTCAGGCAAGTTAACCTCAACTTGAGTACCTAGAATGGCAAACTTCTGAAAAAGATCAAGAGCCTAGGGACCTCACTTAGCCCTGCGCCACCATTTCCTTGCTCGAGTGGCAAGGGCCATAATGAAACAACACTTTGTTATCACACAGAGGAAGGAGCGGAAGGTGAGGCTTGGCTACAGAATAGTAAGGGAGACCCATATTATCAAATTGTGAAGCCACACACAGTGAGTACAGGATGCAGCATGACTGTGTTTTCCTTTTAAGAAGGAACCAAATTTTTTTGCAAAGAACATTTGCATCATCCAGCAGCAATAAACTCACAGAAGGCCTTGATAGATCACTGACACTGCCCTTATACCTTTAAGGAATGAGGCACACTTCAGACCCTCGGATGAAAGCAGAACAGACTTGAAGAAATGCACACGGGCCAGTATCAGGTTCCAAGGCAGTGGTCAGACTCTCAAATCTCAGCCAAATCACGTACATCTGGCTTTTCAGATCTTACATCTCACTTAGGCAGAAGACTCCTTTATTCTAGACATCTAGCACTAGTAAAAATAAATATCCTCAGGACTGAAAGTGAAAGACTCAAAGAATTGTATGCCACTAAACTTCAGTGCAGAAAGGAAAAAAAGAAGAAAAAGAAAAAAGAAGGAAAAACCTCACCACAGGTGAACTTTAGCAACCTGATTTTACCCCAGAGGCACTCTAGGTCCCAGTCCTGTCCAAACCACCTTGTGAGGAGAGCAGAGGAGTCAGCTAACTGACAGCAGCTGAACCAACCACCCTCACAGGTGGTAAGCACATGCCAGTTAGTCCTTGTGCTGCTCACAGATACCATATTAACTCTTTCATTGTCAGCTTATGGTAGGAAAACGTTATTTCTTACAGTGAACTTTCAGCATGTAATTAAATTACTTTTGGAGAGCTTTATTCAATAAGAGATACTACACTCAGTAAAATATTGTGTGACAAGTACCTTAAATTCCAGTTTCTGTACTACTTGTACTTGATCTTAGCTCAGTGCACTGGCTGAAGAGTAGCCTACATTTGCACTAAATGTGACTGGCAGTTATGTTCGGATTGCGTTGTGGCTCTCTTTGCACACATCACAGAGCATATAGCCAACCATTCATTTGTTGACTATGCAGATGGATGCTGTCAGTCACTGAGAAAGTTTTTGGTGATTCAGAAATAGATGCATTAACCCATATGACAAAGCCTACATACACAGCAAAATGTACTAAGGCAACTGAGAAGTGTCCAGGTGGCACAGAAAGCTCTGCTCCCTAAACAGACAGCTCTAAGTTAACAATCCTGATGTTCCACAGTTCCCAGCCTGTAAGAATATCAATTGCTACACACGCTGGCTTTATGTTTAGAAAGGAGAATTTTAGTTACAAGGAAGTAAAGGGACACTGATATAACTGAAATCCTAAAGACACACAAGATTAGTTTTATGCTTATCTGCAACACCAAAGTCCCTGTAAACTGCAGTTTGCTTAAGTGAAATCCATCTTGCATCACAGCAGGGCTGTTTGAACTGGTGGGCATAGACTCCAGGTTAACACATACACCAATGTGCACAGGTGCAGCAGAACTGCTCCATGAGCACTGCAGGCTGATATCTGCAAAAGCTGAAGCTAATACTGAGTTTTGCTAGCCGTATATCTGGATGATAGCAACCATAATGCTGAAGGTCAGCAGAAGATACAGTAGCAGTAATGCACCCCTTGTTCTATGTGATCTGGACTCTCTTTTGGACCATCAGCCCCTATAGCTCAAGGTCTGGACAGCTGTACCATCCTCCCTCTTACAGACATATCGCAAAGGAGTGACCCAAGACTAGCTCCCCGTCAGGATTAGTACTGTATGACTCAATAATATACCAGAAAACCCTTTTTCACATCTCTATTTAAACTTCTAACATGATTACTAAAAGTATGAGATCATTGATAAAGATAACAGAGAGGATTAATTTATTTATGGCTAAGAGTAGCCAGTTGTGGTGGGTTGACCCTGGCTGGATGCCAGTTGCCCACCAAAGCCCACTCTATCACTCCCCCTCCTCAACTGGGCAGGGGAGGAGAAAAATATAATGAAAGGCTCATGGGTCGAGATAAGGACGGAGAGAGATCACTCACCAATTACTGGCACAGGCAAAACAGAATAGAGTTGGGGAAAAATCCCTGAATTTTAATTTATTACCAATCCGTCAAGAGGATAATGAGAAATAAAAC
>NW_010316872.1:0-9215 GCF_000700745.2 Antrostomus carolinensis | reverse complement strand
TTTTTTTTTTTTTTTTTTTTTTAAACAATGCTAGAAGCTGGGATTCTGATATCATATTCATAACAGTTGATGCATGTTAGCACCTGGTCTATGACCACTGCACTCAAGGATTCCTTTCATTGAAGGAAGAACAAGCCTTTGCACAACCATTTTCTTTTTATTCTGTTATTTTTTTTCTTCTTTGAAATGTGCCCTCATCGACTTGTAAATTTTTTAGTAACCTTGGATTGTAATGCTGAAAATAATATTTACTCTTTCAACTGTTCTACTTGCTATGGAAATGGAAGACCACAAAGTTCTTTCTCATTTCAGGAACTAAATTATGCCTACCAACTGATCCAGTATTTCTAGTCAAGATAGGAACTACTGTATTAAGGACTGCAGATTGATTTTAATTACAATGGGCAGTCCACCATTAATATGAGTTGTGGTGCCTTCAAAGCAGTTGTCCTCTAAAGAAAGAAAGTAATTAATTAATAGTAAATTAATAAATTAATTGTGAGTGAATCAAAGCAACCGAGAAAGAAGTACACAGAAGTAAAAAAACCCAACCCCAACTAAATAAAAAAATCCCCAACAAACTATAAAACAGAATGACAACTGTAAGCAGTTTAAACCCTTCATCAAGACCACAGAAAACTAAACCACACAATAAAACAGTACCTATTGTGACTGAAAAAGCAAAGAAATTCCAATGTAGATAATAAACTAAACAAGATTAAAAAAAAATTAGAAATGTGAAAAAAATTAAGTGTAAAAAATATTAATATGTCCTAAAATCCTATACATATATTCTTTAATGCTGAGTGGATAATAATAATAATTATTTCAAATTAAAATATTATATTTTTATTCCTTGTTAACTTAGCTTGCAAGCAAATTCACTCAGGACTGGAGAGCCTTCATATGATTCTAGATGTGCTGCTTTAAGGGAAAAAGCACCCATTTTTCATGAAGGATAGTCACTGTTGATGAAATTAATACAGTGTACTGCACTACAATGTATTGAATTGAGCTTTTGGGCAAGTAGTAACCTAACTTAAAGATGGCTCAATGAGAAATAATTTTTAAAATGACATTTGAAATGGAATTTGTTATAAAGTCTATGGGGTGATTCGACTTAAATGGAGTCATCAATACAACCCACCACATAACCCAAGTAATGAATTTCTTCATGTACCTTAGTCTCTGAAGAGAAGCACATCTGAGGAGTATGTCTTATCTACCTAAAGTTTCCCTAGAGACAGCTATGTCTTTGCACGCAAGCACTACTATTTGCCATAGATTTACCTAGGAAGCTCCAGTTGAAGACATTAATAAACTATGGTGCCATTTCAGAAAGACAATTCAGTTTTGGTTTCATTTTAATTAGCTGGAAAAAGATGACCCTTTCTTCATGGAGTCTGTACTGTATCAGTCTTTCAGGAAAGTGCAATAGGGTGCCGTGCTCATTGGAAATTTCTGTTCCTCTGGTAAGACTAAAAATGACAGATAAGTAAAAATTCCCATGGCAATTTCTACAAGACTTGATGCAGCCAAATCCCAGTTCAACATTTATATCAAGGTGATATTAAGACTCCAATAGTTGTTCAGTCAGATATGCAATTTATTTTTAGTTTGGAGCTATAAGTGAGTCACTTTTTGAATGATACTTCATTTCAAAAGTGACTTTATACAACATTATAGAGATGACTACCTGATGTATGCAATGAGCAAGGTACACAGATTTTGTAATCGGTCTGTAAAGTTAGCCAAGTATTTTGGCATTTGGGGACATGTAGATGTAGAAATGTCAATCAAAGAGTCATTGAAGGAGATCCAAACACTATCCTGAAGTGTTAAATGAAATCCAATTACATGTCATTCAAATTCATTTATTTGAGAATCTCTCACATCATTGAGATGGAGATAATAAATAATAGATTAACTGTATTTTTGCTATTGGGAAGACTACATCTTTAATTATCTCTGACATCTTATTTAAATACCAGGTTTGCAAGTAAAAATGACAAGAATCACACAGAACTCTCCACCCAGAAAACAAAGTCCTCAAAATCCATGCTTGGCAAAAAAACTCAAACCTGAAATGCAAATCTTCAGCAAATCATGCTTTAGTATGAATGTGTTCAAAGCAATGTGGCATCAGTTTGGAGAACTGTATCTGATTCAGTCCAATAGAGGAACTCATTTAATGTATGCTGGGGATAAAAGACTACCTAGAGCCAGGATAAAGCAGGAATCCTGCATGACACTCATTCATTTGGAAATCCTAAAGCTGACTAGTACAACCCAAGAAGTGGGGAAGACTGAGCAGGGACAGGTCTCTTCACAGGGTTCTGCCAGATTGGAATCTCAATCATCCCACACACTATACCAGCCTTAGAAAAGTAGCAGTCTTACCACTTTCTGCTGTCTTCAGGAAACACATGCTTTCATATGTCTGTTTTATCTCACATACAATTTGCATTTCCCTGTGTCAAAGTGAGAGGATTAAGTTCCATGTGCTAATTTTAATATCTTTGTTCTTTTCTTCTTTGTGTAAGCGATGAAGAGCTCCCCTGGGCATTAGAGTTGCAAATCAATTCCTCTGAAATAATTTTAATTTATCTGCATTTATCATTAAATAAATGAAGCAGAATTTGTCTCATTTGTCTCATATACACAGCAATTAGACAATCATGAAAATGCATTTATGAGACTTTTCCAAATTTAATCCCAATTTAAATAAGTCATATCTAGGCATAACTGACCTGCATATTTTCAAAACTGAAGCACTGAGATATTAGCTAATTCTACTGGTTAAAATCAGTAGATATAGTAATATCCAAATGTATTTCTCTAGTCTTTCTTCATAACATCATATTTGGTTCAGTGATGTTAATTTTTAAATAATCAGTAATTACAGACCATTTATCTTGTATTACGCCTTTTCTCTCTCAGGACAGTGGATAGTCATTTCTGCCCCCTAAAGAGATGCCAATTCCACTGGGAAATGTCAGAAATAATTAAGATGACTTCTACAGTTCAGTGATAGAGAAGAAATCTACCTTCTGAAAGGTAAACCACAGTGAAAACCAGATGACACCTTACTTGATATTTAAGGTTCAATATGATGTCAGAAGGGTAGTACTGATCGATTTTAACAGCAAGTATCTAAACATGCTTATTGGTTTTAGAGACCAGTTATTTCACAAATGGCAAAGACCATTAATACACTAAAATCATAACACTGGCAATACAGAGAATAAAAAGTGACCTTGCATTTACCTTCCAGGTAAAATGCAGGGCTCTCTGGATTAGAATGCACTCCCAGATGAAACTTTCTAAGCATTGCTATTATTTCTTTTTATTTATTACCAGGTAAGGTCTCAAGATGCACGAAAAATAAAGGAAGTTTTGTTAAGAGCTCCTAAGTTATTTTTTCAGTAATAGTTTAAAAGTTTAGTAAGGAGCAACAAAATAGAATTTGAGAATTTTTTATAGGCTGCTATATTTAAGTTTTAATCAAATCATTATGAAATTGAAATCATAATGATATGGATTTTCACCCAGAGTTACTGAAGTCTTTCTAAAATGGTCCTAGAAATTCTTCCCTTTCCCTTTTGGCCAAGCAGACAGAAGAAAAAAAAAAAGTAGAAAAAAGATAAAAGGAAAGCAGGCAGTAAAAATAGGATAAAAAATGTAAGGAAATGAAGATTATTAGAAACAAGTATGAAGAATGAACAGTGCTCTTTTTTGATTCCTCACCTTCCTTCTTATCAATGCAGATTAGATCAAACCCTTATTAACTCACAGAATAATGAACATCTTCAGACATTCATAAACTTTCTTTAGAAGAGGCCAGTGATACTTTCGTCATTGCTTTCATTTCATTATATTTTTCCACTTTCAGAAGATTACGTGTAAGAGATTAAATTAAAATTAAAATTTCTACATCTTGTCAAGTATGCCGTGTACAATAATTTTGAGTTTTCAGTAATTTGTGTGCTCATATAAGGCTGACACCAATTCTGTCCACTACCAGTGCCAGCAGACCACACCAGAAAATCAAATTTATATATCCATAAGGTCAGAATAAGTAAGTACAGTTTTCTTTACTAAGTCATGTGTAAGATTATTTGAGAATACATAAATGTGACAGCTTCTCACTCAGCAGGACTAAGTCAATCTTGTATTTTTAAACTAACTCTTGTATCATTAAAAGAATAATATATTTCACATACTACATGAAGCAACAAATGACCATCAGTTTGAAAACTGATATTCTTTGACAGACTCTCTTGTCAGAAAACCAATATACTTTTCTATCAGCTGAAGAAGATAAATTCTCCTTTTGCAGTTCAACAACTTTCTGTCATCTATTGAATTTTCTGTAAATGAAAATAAGAACGTCTTCAATTTTTATCAACTATATTTAGGTATATAGAGTAAAACATCATGTCTTAAAAATATAGATAACTCTGGTTTCAGAATTAGGAGAGATAGATACCAACATTAATCTCTTCAGGAAAGGCTTGTACAATTTAGGAAGAGACTAGATTGCAACTTTGTATTTATAGAGGAACTATTCTTAATCAGACATTAGTTCCTAGAGAGTGAAGTAGAACTTAGTCTACCATCAGATTAATGAGCCCCACAGTCAGCTCTAAGATATTGTTTTATACAGGTGGCATTCTCAAGCAACAGTCAGACTATTTTGTAAAGGTGTGAACAGAATCTTTGTTTCCACACAGTAAATCACTTGTTGTAGGCCAAGAGCTGCTGAATGTGATGTATTATATTTGTTTCAGTTAGCACCATTAGCATGCCTAGCAGGGAGCAGTGGTGTAGCCAGCTTAGGTTAGTTTTAAATAATCTATCAAACAAGCAGCAAATGCATGATAATAGCTGTCAAATCTGCAACTTAAGGTACAGAGGACTGTATCTTCCATTGTAATTATAGCTGTAATTAATATAGAACCACTGGCTCCCATGAATCTATGCCAGTTTGAACTATCAAAGGACTTGATCCACAATTCCTATATATCAATATTGATAAGTATATGAAGCTAGGAGTCCATAAATAAATATAAATTTTATGTATTAGACCACTCAAGAGATGTGGTCAATTCTCAGACTTCAGAATTCTGAACCCATTAGGCCATAGTATTAAATCAAATAACAGCTTTCGTCAATAGTTAGTAAAATACATATTGTTGTCACCATATATGTGTGTATAAAGTTTCCTCCATCATCAGGTCTAATGAAGTCAAAGCACTTAAATCAGCACATAGTATCCTGAGGTTGTAAGAACAGCTGTTAGGAGAGGTCAGAGCTTCTCCTGAATTTTACAAGGAGGCAGCATGTGTGCTGTTACCTCTTGTCCTTTGTGGCAAGTTCAAGTTCTAGGGGGATCTAAAAACCCTGAACCAATATTGCTTACAGTGGTATTTTGGTAACTGCAGGAAGTTCTGGCTGTTGCCCTCTATGACACATCTTTGAGGAAGGCATGGGTTGCACATAGACAGTTAACTTTCAGGTGTCAGGAAATACCCATTCTGGGAACAGCCTCTACATGTAGAGTCACCTTTCCCAGAAAAGTTAGATATTCAGAAAAAGTTTTGTGTAAGGACTAAAGCATAACATTAGTCAGGCACACGCACCACTCTTGGGAAATAAAAAATAGGCAAGATGGTAACTAAAAAGATAGTTGTATAACCTACATTAGAGAGAAAACTTGAAAATCATGGCTGCTTTATAGTCTTCCCAGTGGCCATGAATATGTTAGAAAATACAGCTGGAAAAAGAATTTTCTCTTTTACTCAGAGGATTTTTACGGCAAGAGAAATAAGAGAGAAATACCTTTAATCACAACAAAGAAAGAAAAATCGTGACCTTAGTAAGAAACAAAGGGCAAGATTCTGGTCTGGTATAAATCAGATGTTGGACGCCTGGCCTGGGGCATCCTGTGTCATGTGAGAGCTCTTGCATGGCGTATATCTTTCTCCCTTATTCCCTCTGCATTTGTGTGCAACTCCAACTGCAGCTCTGTGGAGTGTTTTATTCCAGATTCCAAGCTTTTGAATGCTGAAGTCATACTAGGCAGAAGCAACTTGTTTTGTATGATAAAAATAGACTGTATTTTAAAATGTAGCTGGCCAAAGCCAACCTTTTTTCTACCTACAGCCAATGTGACTATCTCCCCCTGCCAGCACAGCATAAAGTACAGTAAAGCCAAAAAGTCCATGGAAGTAGAAAGGAGAAGAAATCTTGTGCCAGAAACCTGCTCTTTTTATTTTATTTCACCTTCACATGGGCAGTAAACAAGACAACTCCTTTTTACACCAAGTCATTGTGGGACTGATTGCAGTAGTCTGTAAGAAACAATAATTGATTTCAATAATTAATTCCTGCAGACTAAAGTAATGTTGCTGTTTATGCACTCTTCCTAGGGCCAAGTAAAAAAGAACTTTAAGCCAGAAGTGCATAAACAGTCACATTACTTTAGGGAGCAGAAGTCCCCTAACATACTGTTGGTTTGGGAAAGGCTTTTTTTTACCCTCAGGCTATAACAATTTTATTTTATATTCTCTCATGCTACATCAGGATGACCACAAGATTCATTTGGATTTATGGAACAAAAGAAATGAAGTAGTGAATTAGCTGTTTTGACAGCACAGAAAGAGCCACAGAATTTAAAAATATAGTGTCTGACAAGTTGATCAAACTTCTCTAAATTTTTAAAATACAATTCAAAAAATATGTTAAAGTATTGTAAAAATCACATGAGAAAATAAATTAAAACATTCTGTGAGGAATTTCTTTAAATTATTGTATTTTTTCATGGGACTAGTGTTGCCTTTCCAGATACTGTTACCTCAGCAGATTAAGCACAGAACAAAAAGTAACTTCCCATGATAAATGTTACAACTTTTTTGTTGAAGTTTTCATGGTAGTCACACTGACACCCGTTATGCACAGCCTACCACAAGTCTTCCAAGCAAAATTCTCACAAGCATTACTCTTTTTTTAACTCTCTGCCAAACTCTCTGCCAAATTCATATCAGGGGCTAGCCCACTTCACACCAAAATAATTTTGCTATCACATGCCCAGCTTTCTTTTATCTTAACTCTGTTGTAGTCTGTCTTTTTCTTTTTCACTTATCTAGAATTTATTCCTTAAATATATTGTAATATCAAATTTTTGTTATTAATGTTACTCCTATAAAAATGGTACAACATAAATATAAAGCAATCCCTTATTATTCACATATATTCCACAGTAATTCCATGCAGGTACAGAACTTGACCTTGTGTGACTCCACTGGTCCCTTGGTGTTCAGATTCCCTGCTGTACATATCAGAAGAAAAGCAAAACTAGAACAGATGTTTTTACTATTAGATAGATTGCGCCCAAAACTAAAATTAGGAAAACATACTCGATCTGATTTACTATCAGTATATGATCTGTTGCTGCATAGGGAGCAATGGATAGTAGAGCACAGGCAAATGGCAATTCATTAATGCAGGCATGGGAGTTCCATACCCTCACCCCTGACTGCTCTAAAAATGCTGAACGAAGGGCCCCAGTCTGGTGATGAAAGTTGTTTTTTGACAGTAAAAGCTCAGTAAAAACAACATGGAATAATTTTAAGATGGTACATGAGAAACTATTGGTGGAAATACTTATTCCCACAAAAATTGATTGTCTACAGATATATAAACACATATAATTTCAAAATTTGCTCTGCGTGTTTCCTTGAAAAGATTAATTTTCCTGAATTATTGTGGTGAGCCACCAGACACTAAAACTTATATGATTCCTTCCTTGGTTACCAAGACCCTTCTTTCACATTATGCAAACTGTGTTTGATAAGAACTTTGGATAAAAATATAAACTTTTCATAGAGTATTCCCATTTTTGTATAACTGAATTACAGCATGAAAAGTTCATGCTCTGAGACAGGCTATTGCAAAGTTTCAGGAACATAGTAGGTTTTGTCACAACTTGCATATTAAAAAATCTTTAAATTCATATAGTATCTGCCATAAAATATTCTCAGGATGTTTTCATAAAACTTAATCAAGCTCCTCAGAATTCTATGAGATGGGCAAAGATGATCATTAGTTATCCAAAGCTTTTCAGAAATATATTTTATTCACAAAAAATATAGATTTAGCTGGAATTACAGTTTGTGGATTCAAACTCAATTCATATAATTGCCTGTGCTGAAAACTCTGTGTATGAGAAACCATATATTGTGAGACTCTTCAAAAAGTTGTAATTTAAAGAAAAACATACAAAATTAAATGAAACTGTGATTGGTTTTGAACAAAATTAACCTGGGGAATTTTTATTGCATCAGGGAAATGACAAGAAAAGTAAATGATTGTAAAAAATTACTTTAATTGTTCATTCTGATGACTGAAGTAAAAAAAGCAAACAAGCTTTTTGATCTAAACATCATCTTTGTTTTGTGTATAAGTGAACTGAAGCCTTACATGTGATTTTGTGGCATGGTCAGTCAGGGGCAAAGTGAAGGGTGAAATTTTCTTTTAGTAATCTGCTCCTGTTGGTTTCCTGGTTGGTTTCCTATCGAATCAAAAAGTATTAGTACCAGATCCTATCAGTAAGTGTTGGGTCCTGAATATCTAGGGTTTTTTTTTTTTTTTCCCCTTTCCTTTCCTTTAGAGCACAGAAATATCAAAGTCATTTTCTATCAGTGTTAGGCAGCTCCTGAATCGTGTTTTTGATTATAGCAGTGGCATGAGCTGTCCATATACCATCTGTGCTGGTTTTGGCTGGGGAAGAGTTAATTTTCTTCATAGTAGCTAGTATGGGGTTATGTTTTGGATTTGTGCTGGAAACTGTCAATAACTCAAGGATGTTTTTGTTATTGCTGAGCAGTACTTACACAGGTGCTCCTTACACCACCCCACCAGTGAGTAGGCTGAGGATTCACAAAAAGCTGTGAGAGGACACAGCTGGGACAGCTGACCCCAGCTGACCAGAGGGATGGTCCATATCATATGGCATCATGCTCAGCAATAAACTAGGGAGAAGGTTGGCCAGGGGGCCACTGCTCAGGGACTGGCTGATCATCAGTCAATTGGTGTTGAACAATTGTTTTCATTTGCATCACTTGTCTTTCTTGGGTTTTATTTCTGTGTCTCTGTTTTTTTCCCTTTAAACATAATTTTTATTTATTTAGTAGTAGTAGTAGTAGTAGTAGTAG
>NW_010316871.1:1261-11755 GCF_000700745.2 Antrostomus carolinensis | reverse complement strand
AAGGTCCCTTCCGACCCAAACCAGACTGGGATTCTCTGATTGTACTCTTTTTGGAACCTCTCCATGGGGTCACACCCTGGCTCCAGCCATCCAGGAGCCCAAGCCTGCAGCTGGTGGTGAGTAAGGAAGAGGCAAAACAGTGAATTGGTAGAAAAATGGACTGGGCAGGCCAGGCGTGACCATGCGAAACCTCCCTCAGCCAAAGCCAAAGTGCTCCTTTCGCTCTGGCTGTTTGCAGCAGCCTGGTACCCGCGGTGAGCTCGGCACGGCCGTGACGTCCCATCTCTCTGCTCAAGCTGGTTTGAATAATGCTCACGAAGAGATGGACATTTTTTTCCCTCCCCTGTCAGCTGATGAAGTGATGATTTATGAATATATTTGCAATATATGACTGGCTCTGTGGCCCTCGGAGGATTATTCATAATAATAGAAAAGCTTGACAGCAAATAAGGAACGGCAAAGCCTTTCTAGCAGCTAATGCTGGGGGTTTTCTTCCCCCTGCTGCCAGCTCAGTTTTCACAGCAGCACAAAGCACTGGCTCCGCAGTATAGAACTGATCCTGAGGGCAAACTACCTGCAGCCTTTCTGCTGAAGGAGAGTGAGGCCCCATGCAGGGCACCGGGGTACCCCAGGGTCTCCTCTCCTGGAGCAGGTCACTGCTCCGAGGCAGTACAGCCCCCTCCTAATAGCAGTCTGGTGTGTTCACGTGCACGTTGAAGTAATTAGCATGAGGAGCAGTTGATCACAAGTTAAAATTGCATCTCCTGTTCATAGAAGTGCTGTTGTCCTGCTGTTTGTAGAATCATAAAGCTTGGAGAAGGCCTCCAAGATCATCAAGTGCAACCAATTAACCCAACACCACCGTGCCCACTAACCCATGTCCTGAAGTGCCATGGCTACATGGTTTTTTAACACCTCCAGGGATGGTGACTTGGGAACCTTGGACTGGAAAATTATCCCAGTTTCCAGCCGTTGCAGCTGGTGATGATGGATGTCCATGTCCTCCACCCCATGCAGCTTCACCTGGGGCTTTGCTAGCTCTGCCTGCTGGGAAGGCTGCTCCAGAAACTCGTTCCTCTGACCATTGAAAACCTATTCTGAATTTTATGGCTTGAAGATACAAAACTTGAATTTTTGGAGGATCCACAACTTGTGTCTCTTTTTCACCTGTCATTGCTGGTCCTGCTGGTGCGGGGAACCCAGGACTGTCCCCTGCCCTCCCTTGGGGCAATCGCCATGAGGAACCCACTGCAGGTTTTGCAGACTGATGTTGGTGTTGCTCGTGTTGAGTGCTTCTGTCTGAAACCTTAATGTCCTGTAAAGGAGCTGACGAGCTCAGACTTCAACAGGAGATGAATTTTAAGGGAAAATTCCTTCAACACAAAACTTTGGAACAGGACAAAGTAGTGCCGAGAGAATGTTTTTCTTGGCATTTTGCACGGTTTTCTGATTTTTGTACTTCCTAGTTTATCCTGGTGCTTTGATTCATCCGGTGAAGGGCAGCTCCAGCAACTACACCTTAGGAACATTTTTCCAAGGGAAAAAAACATCCCCTTGTTTGTATAACAGGCTTGGAAACAAAGCAATTGCAGGCTACTCAGAGAGTAATAAAGGCTTCTATAAAATGTGTTTTGCTCACTACTGTCAGCTTTATTTAAATCTTTGAAGTGATTGTTTTGCGTTTAAGGATATTCTAATAGCTGTCTGCAGTGCTGCATGTGAAAACCTAATTTCTGTGACAAATTATTTTCCTGCTCAGTGCGTTAGGTGAACACACTCCACATTTCTAAAGCTAAACTGCCTCCGTGTTAACAAAACTGCTTACAGAGATGCTGCAATTGCTACCAGCCTTCCAGTCGTGCGTGTACGGACCCGCTTCCCCGTGCTGCCTCCAAATGATGTCCTTTAGCAGCTCATGGCTCTTTCTGCTGAGCTTCGTGTGTTTTGTAGCTCTTCTTTTACCCGTGTCTGTACCTGCTGTGCAGGCACCTCTGACTTGCTGGGAACAAGTTAGTAGTGTTGGCTCACTGCAGGGACCTGGATCTTCTGCTGGAGCCCAGACCTTTGAGCGTTGTAGCACCTCAACCAGGGTCTCCCTTGCAGGTGGTCACACTGATCACAGAATCCCAGACTGGTTTGGGTTGGGAAGGGACCTTAAAGCTCATCCAGTTCCAACCCCCCTGCCATCAGCAGGGACACCTTCCACTAGACCAGGTTGCTCAAAGCCTCATCCAACCTTCATGGCTTTTCTCATAGCACTGCTTGCCCTGGGCATTTAGGGTGATACACGAGTAGGTAGGAGCATGCAGGGTCAGGCTCTGAGCTCTTAACTCCTGCACTGTGGATAGCTTTGAAACTTTGGACCTTCATGTGTGTCTGAAGCTCTATTTTCTGATGTCTGTAATGGAACAATAATGGTTTTCATTTCTTTACCCCTTTTAATGCAAACTCCCATCTGATTCTCCAAGCATCAGTAATATTGAAAAGCTTTTTCATGATACAGCTACCTTAATTACTGTGTTCAGATCATCCTCAGTAACCTACAGGAGGGAAATGGGCTCTCTAGCACATGCAAAGGTTAAGAAATAATGCTTGGTCACCTTTTCAAAGCAATTTGAGCTCTATATATGAAATAATAAGTACCAGATGAGAGCTATGCATTATTAGCCATCTCTTATCTCCAATTGACCTTTCCCAGTCAGTTTAACACCCAGTCAAAAGTAATGAGGACTTGTGTTTTACGCCAACTTGGCCATGTGCCCGTAGCATCTATTAGGATGTCCCAGAAGTGCCTATTACCTCATCACACGGAGCATCAGGGTCCGCTTTTTTTATGAAACCGAGGTAAAGCCAAGCTGGATGGGCTGTAGCTGCTTGATGGTGTCAGATCACAGAGACACCAGGAGCACAAAAGTCCCAACGTGTGACAACGGACCTTGGCAAAGTGCTGGGAAGTGGAAGGGAGGTGTTTGCTTTCCTTGGATGTGTTGACTGAGTGGCCACTGTCCCCTGAGCAGACCCCATCTGCCATGATGCAGCATGACACCGAGAGTATATTGAGTTCAGTGACTCCCCCGGCCCTGTAGCATCATCTCAGCTCACAGGTTCTTCCACAGGGATTTGCCAGTCTCTGAAGTTGGGAGAAGGGCTGTGAGCTGATGTGGGGCAGGACAATGTCCCACCACAGGGACTGTCCCATCTCCCTGGCTGGCGTTTCCCCCCTCCTCGCCCAGCTGACTGCCTCTCCACTGTGCTGGGGATGGAGCTCGCTGCAGGGAAAAGTCCTTTATTTAGGTCGAGTTATTTTCCATCAGGCGAGTTCTGTGGTGTGTGACGCTGGGGGAAGCGAGGGGCCATAAATCACTCTGCCACTAGTCACAGCCTTCAAGAGCTGCCTGCCTGCTTGCACCCGAGTGCTCCGGGCAGCTCCTGGGCCACGCTGACCTTTCCCAAAGGCCACCTCACTCTGACCTTTCTAGATGGAAACAGAAGCCACTAAAATTTCCCTTCCCTCCAGCCTTCTTATCACACCAAACTCTAAGGGAGTAATTGCTATTGACTAATAAGTAGCTCAACTTTAAATCATTTTATTCCATTTTGTGCTCATGTCGGTTCCCTTTGTGATTCGCATTCAATGTGCACTTGAAACAAGGATCTGCAACAGGATTAATTCCATTAAACTGTGTACTAGGAAAAAAAATAAACTATACTATTGTTCTAAGTAAAAATGAAAAGATTTGTGTAACGGGGGCAGCTGGTCTAGGATGGTTCCCACCCTGATGTCACTGAAAGAAGGTTTTGGGAAGAGAAGGTCTAGATTCATTGATGGGGGAGTGTTTGTGTGACACAGTGCTGTGTAGAGGACATGGTACTACAAGGAGAAAGAGGAGCTACATGGATATTTCCTGTATTGAACTGAAAGCAGGTCAGCCAAAAAACATGGGATGATCTCTGAGAGGAGATCTCCTGGGGATCTAGAACTTCCTCCCAAGGGGAAGAGGAGGGGCAGGCGCTGATCTCTTCTCTCTGGCCACCAACGAATGCCAGGAGCAGAGGGAATGGCAGGAAGATGTGGCAGGGGAGGGTGAGGTTGGCTTCCATGCCTTGAAAAAAGTGTCTCACATCCCCCACGTGTGTCTGCGGCCCTGCTGGGGTTTGCTGGGAGGAAAGGGCACTTTCATACTTCAAAAAGACAGTGTAAAAGTGATGCTTCTTTCCTGTCTCTTTTGCTTTGCCTTTCACTCAGTACCCTCTCATGACTTCAGGACTCCATACCTCTGCCTGAATTGGCCCCAAATTCCATGTTTTCTTTTAATTTATAACAGTTTTTGGTGGCATAAATAGTATTTTTTGAAAAAGGCTCAGCAAAGAATCACTTGTTCTCCTGCTTCCATTTATCCCAGCTCTTCTGGTAGGCATCTCATTCAGTATCCCATAAATAAATGGGAGTCTGGCTGTGCTGGGAACTGGCCTTCTAGCTATGTTACACTCAAGGTGGAATTGCTGTAAGAAGCTGGTAATTTACCATTACTACCCTAATGAAATATTTAATCAGATTAATCAATGTAGCTTCATTAGTCAGTGTGCTTCTCGGGCTGAGATCTGGTGCCGTGGCTTCCTTGTCCTTTCGTAAAGTGCTTTGTAGAACTTGATTTATTTATCTCCAACATCTCCTCTCTTATATCTGAGTTGCTACAGCTGGACCGCAAAATCTGTCGCTCATTGATCAGCTCCAGGGGAAAGCATTTTCAAGAGCTGGCTGGAGAGGAACTGGTGTGTGATTAGACTGTAATCAAGGGTGCTTCATTTTTCCTTTAGCAGCTCCTAGACTGTTTACTATAAGGAGCCCTGGCCATGAGTGATGACTGTTGAGTGCTCCAGTGTGTCCCCTCAGTGTTTCCAGTTGCAGAGCAGGGCAAGGCTGAGGAATGTCAGTGAGGATCCGGGGACACCCTCATTCCTATATGAACATTGATCTATTTTCAGACCTTTCTTACAGCAAAACGTGTTCTGTGGGAGCTGCTGGGCGACCAGCCGCAGCCTCCTTGGGCTGGTGATCTATGGGGTTGGGCTTGGCCACGCTTGCACCCAGGCACACTGCTGTTACCCAGGGCTCTGTAGAAGGTGTAGGTATGAATAAAACATCCAGAACTGGAAAGAGAGGCAATTTTTATCTTTTTAAAGATTTTATTTTTCTATAATTTATTATTTTTTGTTGTTGTTGTTTTGTTATTATTTTATTTTTGATTCTCTTGGCTGGGCTCACCATGCCCCAGCCCAGCGTGGGCAGGGCTCCCACTCCTGCCTGCCTGCTGCCTGCTCTCCAGGCACTGCCCACGTGCCTTGTTGGTGTTTGCTATCAGCAATGTCTTGTCCTTTACATGCAGAATTTATTCCCCTGGTTAATTTTACTGCGGCTGCCACGGGTAAGCATATGCAACATACAACTGGCTTCCTTGGCAACTGGTAATTTGAAGTTTTACTCTACATTATATTACTGACTACAAAGTCGTTGACTTCCTCTGGCTGATCTCAAATGCACTTAAATCATGGATGAATGGACATTTTTTTCAAAGATAAGCCCAGAGCAAATGAATTGGATTTATTTTTAATGCTGACTTGTTTCTAATGCCCAGTGACACATGAACAAATGATTGCCATCAGTTGTCCTCTTTCTCTGTAGGATATTGCTTTGGGCAGGATCATATCAGTGCATTTAGTATTATAAATCATCCCTGTGGTTTGATATTCTTCTTTAAGGAAAAGGCTTAGATTCAGCCTCCAGAAGATAGCTCAAACCATCATTATTGTCATGGTACCGCTAAAGTCAACAGCAAAACTCATGCGATTTGAATGATGGACATCAGGGCAGGGACATCTCTCCATCCACTGACTTTCCCAGACCCTGGGTGAAGACAAGGAGAGGACACTGATGGGTTCAAGGGGACCCCAGAGCCCACCCTGCTCTGCCGGGGCTGGACACAGGACACCCAGCCCACAGGAGCACGCCTGGAACCAGAGCTGGGGCTTTAGACATGGTCTGCTCACTGACGGATGTAAAAGGTCTCCTACACTTCTAGTCATCCCCAGTGGCTCTTCAGGTCTACTGGCCCCTTTTGCAGCTGAGGGACAGTGACAAGGCTCTAATGTCACATTCCATACCTATGGGCACCACAGCATTTTCTGGCTTTCTTTTCCATTCCTTTCCTAACTTTTTTAAATACTGCTTTGGCTTTTGTGATTTCTGCTAACCCCAGAGTTGGTATTTTCACAGAACTCTCTTATAACACATAATATCTTCCAGAGAAGATTGTAATTTCTGTGTAGAAGAAAACATTTTGATAGAATCTCATGTGGAAGTCATGAAAAGACCATTCCCTTGTGCTATTGGGAGTGGTGAACAAACTAAGTTAGAATAGACCAAAAGCACAGAGAAGATTCCCAAGAGTGGAACTACAAAATCAGTATGCTCAAGGACTCTGATTGATCGCTCATCTGGCCACATTTTCCAAGGAAAATAAGAAATCCTCCCTGGGGGGAGCAGTACACAGTTTTCCTGCGGTGCACCGGCAGCACCTCCACCACGAGCTCACTGCGCTCCAGGAGAAGTTGCCTTTGGAAAGAGGTAAAGAGACTTGAGTGTGATACTGGAATTGGGATGAGGCGGGACAGACAAGTGTGCTCCCAGCTCCAAAGCTCTGGCATGTAAAAGGAAAGATGCACTTGCCCATGGCTGGATGGAAGGAGAAATGTTTGGTGCTTTCTGCTGGAGGTTGGTCAGATCCTGCCCTGCTCCCTGGAAGCCCATGGATATCACCCATCCATGGGTCCAGGCACAATGTGTCCTGAGCCTGCAGTACGTGGCACAGGAATGAGAAAACAGCACAGCCAGTAGCTCCAGGAGGCTTTGCAGGCACACGAGGGTTTGTACTCATCATTCAGAGGAGTCTGTCTTCCTTTTTTATCTTCTCCTTTCAGCAGAGTGCCTTTTTTTCAACATTTAGGCACATTGTGCCATATGTTGTTTGTCACGGTGTAATGATGTGAGGCACCTTAATGATGAAATGCTGGCATCCTTCCCAAAAGGTAAAGCAACAGAAACTTCTTCTTCTTGGTGACAGTCTTTGCAAGCTCATCAGATGGGCTGGCACAAGGAGATCTCTGCTCACTGGTGGTTTGGCTCATGAGGAACAGGGCTGCCATGTGAACTGCTGCTCAGGTGCAGTGAGTCCTGGAGCTGTGACACCCAGTTTTGCATTTGAATTAATGAAGATGACTCTGGAGGGGTCCCACTCAGATGCTGGCCCATGTTTCCCTCTCCACAGCAAGGAGGACTGAGCTGAATGATCCCCACGCTGGGAACTGGGGTAGATCTGCCCAGCCCCCCACTCACACCCTCCCAAATGGTGCCAGAATCTGTTTGTTTTTCTATATATCATGGTAACATTTTTTTAATGGCTTTTTAAATACCCTTCAGAATATATGCTAGAGATCTAAGGAGCTATTAATAGAGAACATCTGAAATCTCTCCAGTATTGTTTATGGCAGCCTCTTGTGAATTTGCCATGAAATGATAACTCTGTTGGGGAAATCAATTACACCGAGCAGTTTGTTACATCATTTTTCAATGTATTCATTTTAATTTCAACAGAGAAAAAGACATGGTGACTCGATCTATCATTTTTAACAAGGTGGTGTACAACGGCCTCTTGGGACTCCTCCTGCTCTGCTCTCACTGCTATCAACAAAGGGGAAGGAGAAATTTTGAGCCATTTCCAAATATGAGGAATTATTATAAATTGGAATGAACTAATGAATGCCATTATCACAGCCCAGGTTTATTGCCCATGCTGGGGATACAACATCCATTTGGCTTTAACTGAACACATTAGTGCAGATAACTGCTGGATTTGTGCACACTGACATTTCAGTGTTGGGGCAAGAGATCTCTTGGCACCAGGACACTTCATTTGTTGTAACAAGGTTTGGAAACCCCAACCCTTGTTTAGCTGCAATACACCATTGAACCTGGGCTTTACCCCTGCACTGGGCACTGGTGAGGCCGCAGCTGGAGTGCTGGGTTCAGTGTTGGGCCCCTGACTCCAAGAAGGACATGGAGGGGCTGGAGCGTGTCCAGAGAAGGGCAACGGAGCTGGGGAAGGGTCTGGAGCACAAGTGTGCTGAGTTCCCTTGTGGCTGAGGGAACTGGGGGTGTTGAGCCTGGAGAAAAGGAGGCTGAGGGGAGACCTTGTGGCTCTGTGCAAGTCCCTTGGAGGAGGGTGGAGAGAGGTGGGGGTGGGTCTGTTCAACCAAGGCCCAAGGGACAGGACAAGAGGAAATGGGCTCCAGTTGTGGCCAGGGCAGTTGAGATGGGATGTGAGGAAGAATTTCTTTGCTGAAAGGGTTCTGAGGCATTGGAAGGGGTTGCCCAGGGCAGTGGTGGAGTCCCCATCCCTGGAGGGATTGAAGAGTGGTGTAGACATAGTGCTGAGGGACATGGGTTAGTCATAGGGGACTGGTCAGTGTTGGGTTCATGGTTGGACTCGATGAACTTCAAGGGCTTTTCCAATCCAGGTCATTCTGGGATTTGGGGATCCAGCCTGCCCGTGCTCTGGTTCTCGTGTGGCAGCAGGGAGGATGGGGTAGGAGGGCAGAGGTGAAGATGCTCATGCCCCAGAGCAATGCCTGGACCACTGACTCTCAACTACCCCCTTGCTGATGACCAGTTCACTTCCCTGAAGCTCTTTGTGGTCCGACAACCAGTCCCCTGCCCTGAGCTCACACACCAGCTGGCTTTTCTTGCAGCTGCTTTGTAGCAAAGTGTCCTAAAGTTCTGAGCAAGCTTCATGAAGAAATAACATCCTCTGCTGAAATGCAAAGCTGGGGACTCGCTCCAAGGAGCTGTGTCAATACTGCTGCAGGCACTCCAGCTGCCAAGGTGTGCTGGGAAAGGTATTAGTTCAGGTACACGAGGTGGCCGGATGCTGCTGCTGTGGGGTCCAGCGCTGGCCACCCGAGGCTCCTTGGTAGCCACCAAGTCTCATTGTTCTCCTTCCTTCTCCCTGACTAGAGTTGATCAGAAACGTTCCCTTTTTTAACCTCTCCTCACAGTGGTTTCTCCCAGCACGTTTCTCTTCGGAGTCCCCTCACAGCTACGGCATATCTAATTTATGAGACCACTCAGTGATGTTTCTTACATCTTCCTTTTCTCCTGCATTGTTAATTCATCTGTTCTCCTCTCTGCAGCTGTGGAAGCTGCTCCTTTTCTCCTGACCAAGCCTCCTCAGCCTGTCTGCCTTAACAAACAGCCCAGTGGGTATCTTGGTCCATGGGGAGCCCAACAGCACTGAGAGCCCAACCTCTGGCTCAGCCAGTCTAACCTTGCTGGTACGGGTCCAGCTGGGAGATTGCAAACAGGAGATCCAGCCAGTTGAGGCAGGTTTTTTTTTTTCCATGATTAATTATTCTTAATTATTGGAGAGTAAGTGCATTAATCATGCTTTGTGCTGTCTCCTTTATCCCTCTGTGCACTGCTATCTGCAGCGAGCCAGAGCATTGCTGGGGGAGCAGGACATTGCCATGGCACACGGGATCCTCTTCTCCCTGCTCCTCCTGCCTCTAATATCTCATCTCCTGCCCTAGGAAAGGGAAAGAAGGGAGAACCCGGCTCAGCAGGAGGCAACAACATCATCATCATGAGATGATGAGGGAAACCAGCTACTGTGGGGCAGATGCATTAAGCATGTAACCCATTAAATGTGGAAACTCAAATGATTGCATCTTTTTGAGCTGTTTGTGTAATACACAAACACACCATTCATACCTAGTTACTATAAACCAGGCATATTTACTTAATATAAAACATGCATATTTATTTAATATATATATATATGTATACAGACCATACGTATTTATAAACTCTTCAGCCTAATGGCCAACAATCTACTGATTATTATTTTTACTGCAATGAAAACATAACTGGGTTTTTTTGTTGTTTTGGTTTTTTTTTTTGTGATGCTTGCACAGATCAAATGCAAAATTATTCCAGTTAATCAGAATTATAGCTGAATGTTAAGTGTTGCAGGAGGCTCTTGTGATACTGGATAACTGTGAAATAAAATGGCTGATGAAATTTAATTTAACAGTGAATAGTGGTGCCCAGGAGAGAAAAATAACCTTGGTTGTACGTCTGCAATGATGGGCTCTGGCTAATATCACACGGAAAAGTGATATTTCCTGCATAGAAAAATAAAACATTTTCCTGTGAGCCAGCAGTGCTGGTGCTTCTGTAACAGCGGGAACAATCCTGGCCACCACATCTCCAGGAGAAGTGAAACCTGGGCAGTGAAGGACCCCACAGACCCCTGTCTTCTGGGGGTACAGATGTCATCCCACTTTCCAGGACCTCTAAAACCTCTGTTCTTATCACAGAATGACAGACTGGTGGGGTGGGAAGGGACCTCAGGAGATCATCCAGTCCAACCCCCCTGACAA
>NW_010316871.1:0-1167 GCF_000700745.2 Antrostomus carolinensis | reverse complement strand
TCATCTCCAGATATGGAGTCTCCACACCCTCTCTGGGCAGCCTGTCCCAGGGCTCCGGCACCCTCACAGCAAAGAAGTTTTTCCTCATGTTTAAGTGGAACCTCCTGTGCTCCAGTTTGTTCCTGTTGACCCCCATCATTAACCATCTGGGGTGTTGAGCCTGGAGAAAAGGAGGCTGAGGGGAGACATTCTGGCTCTGTGCAAGTCCCTTGGAGGAGGGTGGAGAGAGGTGGGGGTGGGTCTGTTCACCCAAGGCCCAAGGGACAGGACGAGAGGAAATGGGCTCCAGTTGTGGCCAGGGCAGTTGAGATGGGATGTGAGGAAGAATTTCTTTGCTGCAAGGGTTCTGAGGCATTGGAAGGGGTTGCCCAGGGCAGTGGTGGAGTCCCCATCCCTGGATGGATTGAAGAGTCATGTAGACATAGTGCTGAGGGACATGGGTTAGTCATAGGGGACTGGTCAGTGTTGGGTTCATGGTTGGACTCGATGAACTTCAAGGGCTTTTCCAATCCAGGCAATTCTGGGATTCTCTGTTGTTTGCAGGTACGTGAAGCAATGAAGTCAGGACTTAATGTCTTGCCTCAAACACTGATGTCTCAAGAACCATCCAGCCTGCTTAATCGCTGAGAGAGATTTAACTCCAGGAGTTACTGTGCCATGCACGTCACCCCGTGCCAGCACTGCCATGGGCACAGCAAAATGGCAAAGCCACCTTCAGCTCTCCTGGTGTTCAGCTCTGCTCTGCTCAGCACAGCACAGCTTCTCCCCAGATTCAGGGCTCTTCCTACCACAAGGAAGTGTTTCACCTCTCCATTTGTTCAAATGTAAGGTGCTTTTATGGCCTTTTATTTCCTAACTGTTATAAACTCACAGCAGATTTTTATGGTCTCCAATTGATATCGCACAAGCTGGATCATTTAATCCCAGGGGGAAACACTCCGGTTGGAAATTCAGGTTTTTTATTCAGTGATAGAATCTGTGGTGGCAGATGTAAGTGCTGGGGGTGGGTGTGGATGGAGAACTCGATGATCTTTGTGGCCATTGCATCTCTGTGCTGCATGTTGGCCAATGACATGATTGCTCATCTTCAGGTGCTTCAAGGCTTCTGGGTGGGACTTGATGGGATGGGGTGGGATGAACAAGTGTGCTGAGTTCCCGGCTGAGGGA
>NW_010316870.1:2626-21926 GCF_000700745.2 Antrostomus carolinensis | reverse complement strand
GGCCCCTTTACCTTCAAGTAACCTTTCCCATGGGATTTCCCCTAGCAATTACTTGAAAAAGCCAAAGTTGTCCCTCCTGAAGTCCAGGGTTGCAGTTCTGCTTGGAGTGCTGTTCCTGCCACATGAGATCCTGAACTCCACCATCTCATGGTCGCTGCAGCCCAGGCAGTCCTCAACCTTTACTGCTTCAACCAGACCCACCTTGTTAGTGAGGATGAGATCCAGCAGCACCTCTCTCCTAGCTGGTTCATCTACCATTTGCATCAGGAAGTTGTAATTGATGGACTGGAGGAAACTCCTGGATTATGGGTGGATGGCTGGCTGAGTAGTCCCTCCAGCAAACATCAGGGTAGTTAAAATCCCCCACAACAACCAGGGCCTGTAATTGCGAGGCTGTTCTCAGCAGCCTGTAAAACAACTAAAGAAAGTATGTTCAGAATAAAAATCAAATCTATTTTCACAATAATAATAATTCAAACAGTAGTGAAAATCAGGTGTAGACCACAAACATTTAAAGAGATGCAAAATTAATATATTTAATATGTTTTCAACAGCAATTTTACTAAGATTGGCATTTGATACTATTCTTGTGCAAAGCTAAGGCAAATGTTTAGGTTTTAAAATCTGCTATGTACAAGGCTTTTCTCTGTGCCCAAGCTGTAGTTCAGGAACACCTCATATCTTACGTGGGAGTTTAAGTATTTGTATGGCAGCAGAAATTCTCCTGTTGGTCCAGACACTCCCCTGGGAAAATACTCTCTGCCTAAATAAAATACAGCATTCCTTCTGAGCTTATACATATAATACCAAATATGTGCACATTTGCTTAAATACTCCTGTTATGATGCGGATATTACTCATACTCATTGTGTCATTTGCAGAAGAACTCAGTATCGAAGGCACTTTCTAGTTAAAGCAAATGCTTTCCTCCATTCTTACAGCCAGTGAATTAGACTGCCTGGTTCACTTCAGTGGAAATCCTGTGGCACAATTCATTTGTGTATAATATCAGAGTTTGAATTCTGATCAGAGGTAAGCAGATGACAGCACAGTCTTTCCACTGGCTCCAGTGGTAACTGGATCATATTTTTGATCTGTAGACAATTTCAGTTATTTTTAAGGTAAACTTTAAAAATTATATATGTTTTCTTAGAAGTTAAAAAAAGACACAGCCACAGTATGAGGCAAGGATTGAAGTTTAGAGTCGTAATTGTAGTTTTTCACTTCTCAATTGTGCTATTTAAATGTAGTGTTATTTATAAAATTAATAGCCTTGCTTATTCAGCTTTTTAACTCCCCTCACCTTTCACGTTCTTATTTTTAAATATGTCAGGGCATAGAGACAGGCATCTAGGAACTAACAATATTTTGTCTTATTCTACCTTTCCACTGTAGTAAATTATGTTTTGGTTGCACATTTGTATATCTGATTGAGTAAAATAATATTTTCTGTGAATAAGACAACCAAAATATTAAATTATCCACAAAATAGATATAACTATATATCCATACATAGTACATATTTATTATGAGATATGTTAATAAGATTTGTATGTTTACATTATATGTATTTCTACATTAATGATATAGAATTTCTTTATCAGAGGATGTGACTTCTGTTCTTCAGTCATTGAAATGTTGTGATTTGTATATGAAAATTCCTCCAAAAGTAGTTCATTGGAACTCTTCCCAGTCAACATATTGCAGTGGCATACTCCATGATCTTCACTTTTGAAAAGTACTAGTGATGAATGAGAACAATGAATAGTACTTTTTTTCACATGTTTTTGAATGAGGTTAAACGATTGCAAGCTCATCTGAGTTACTATGAATCTGTTGATATTAGGGGGTTTTTATACTTCTTACATATAGTGTTTGAGACCCTCAAAGTATTTACAATATTTACTCTTGAAACACTCTTGTGAGATAGACAAGTGCTACTAATGTCATTTTAAAAATTAAAAGAGTAAGACACAAGAGTGAGATTATTGTGTAAAACACAAAAGTTAAGTAAGTGGTCTTGAAAATCTATGTTTAAGTGACTCAGCCATAGATGCAGTTAAAGACTGGGAGAACAGAAATTAGTTTCAGATTTTGAAAGCTGGCCTAACACTGGCTGCTGAAGTATCTTTCTAAATAAAGGTATTATATATATAAAAATAACACTTTAAATGTTCACAACTGAACCAGTGTCAGTAATCAATAACAGGGGACTTAAAGTCTGCAAAAAGGAACGGGTATTATGCAGTTAAGTATATAAATATATTAATTGAGCTGAATGAATACACATGCTTTATACATGCTTCACATGTATAAAGGTCAGTCATGTACAGTATATTTTAGATAACCCAACCATCTAAATATTAATCTTCTTTTGTCAGACATAGATCTATAGTTATTTTAATGCATAAATTTGTAAAGTAAATCAGTCAAGACATGATTCAGAATTACTTTCATGGGCTTCCTTTGCTCCTACTGGGTTTTTTTGTGTTGGGGAGAACAGGATTAAACTGTTGAGGAAAATAATCATGAAAAGTTTTCAGATTATGTCACTTTTTAATGGGGAAAGAATATCCCTTTGGATAGTATTTAAGATTATATCATTCATCCTGTGTTCCAAAGGACTGGACTCCTATTTATAGTTCAGTAAGCAGAAAGCTATTCCTTACTTACAATTTTCTGTATAATCCAATTGACATATACTTGTTAAAATATTAAGTGTGAAGTCTTTAGACCGGATTTAAATGAAATAATAAGTAAGGGGATTTGCATAATATTGGACACTGATGTCAGCTTTGAAATGCCAGCATCTTTTTTCACAATTCAAAGCCCAGTACTTTTGCAAAGAATCATTTATTACGACCAAACCACTGTTTCAATAAAGTATTAAAATTTCCAGTGTAGGATAGTCCTTGGGCAACATTCTGAAGTAATAGTGAACTGCTATTCTAATCCACAATGGAAAAATTTTAATAAGTGTGATAAATGACTCACAAAGCGCTTCAGGTTTCAACGTCAATAGAATTAGAATCAGACAAAGGCTGGGTCTGGGTGATAGATATAGAGGATTTTTGTGGTAAATAGTTTGCAATGTCAGGACAACACCACCTTATTGAACTTTCAGAGGTGAAAATCCTGTCTATTTGTTACCTTGTTGCCAGCAGACATAGATGTACGTAGAGTAATAGTCTTACATTCTTTATTAGCTGATACATCTCTGTAACTGCTGGACCACTCCAAAAAGATGGGAAAAGGAAACATTTAAAAATGAGAGGAAAAAAAATATTACATATCAGAAATGCTTTCAATTAAAAAAGACAAAGAGTGTTGAATTTTTTATTCATAAAATCATAGAATGGTATGGGTTGGAAGGGACATTAAAGATCATGTAGTTCTAACCCACCCCTCCTCCTCCTTCTCCCTCACCCCCCATGCACAGGAACACCTTCCACTAGACCATGCTGCTCAAAGCCTTGTCCAACCCGGCCCTGAACAGCTACAGGAAGAGGGCACTTCACAACTTTTATGGGCAACCTCTCCCAGTGTGTCATTATCTCCACATGAAAGAATTTCTTCCTAATATCTAATCTAAATCTCCCCTCTTCCAGTTTGAAATCATTACCCCTTGTTCTGTCACTACCTGCCCTTGTAAAAAGTCCATCTCCAGCCTTCCTGTAGTCTCCCTTCAGGTATTGGAAGGCAGCTATAAGGTCTCCCTGTAAGAACAGCCCCAACTCTCTCAGCCTGTCCTCATAGTCAGCCTGTCCTCATAGGAGAGGTGCTCCAGCCCTCTGGTTGTTCTCGTGGCCCTCCTCCAGAAGGTCCATGTCTTTCTTATGTTGGGGGTCCCAGGACTGGATTCAGTAGTCTAGGTGGGGTCTTACCAGAGCAGAGTAGATGGCGATAATTACCTTCCTTGACATGCCTGCTTCTCTTGATATAGCCCAGGATACGGTTGGCCCTCTGGTTTGTGAGTGTGCATTGCTGGCTCATGTTGAGCTTCTTGTCCATTAACATATTCCTGGAAATATTTTTGTCTTGTAAGCACAAAGCAGAAACAATTCCTGATACAGCTAGTACTCCCACTAAGCCTCTCTGCTTTTTACAATAATTTCAAACTTCTATGAAATTAGTTCCTTTGGTTTGTTTGCTAGTTTTCAAGTTAAAAGAAGGAATTAGATGGTCACAATTTTTGTTGGTTTTTGAAATATAAAAAAAATAATTAATATTTCCTGTTGAAGAAGAATCAGAAAGAGATTTGCTATTTTTCTGAAGCTTTCCATCTCATGTCATACCAATATTGAAGGTAATAATATTAGAATTTCAAACAATGTAAAAGACAAGAGAATGAAAAACAAAAGGTACTTACTTATTAATTGAACAGGGGTGTGACTGAATTTTATGAGGTTAGATAATACATTAAGGGTAGATCCATCTTGCCTAACTTTCACTATCTAGAATTTTATTGCTGATTGTAAATTAGTTGTTCAGGTACCCTCTGTCATTATGGGAAAGAGCAAGAATGGCATTTCATCCTACATGTTTGACACTTCCTCCAGTGTCTTTTTTTCTCCCTGCACTACACAGGGGGCCTACCTTAGTCTTGGTGGCTAAATTTATGGGGTGAAGACTGGCAAGATGAATCCTATTAGGAGAAAATTTTCTGTTACTGTTGTATTCCTTGGTTAGGACATTATCTTCCCATAATAGCATACTAATAGGAGGATAAACTACCATATTTTTTTTTCTCACCAAAATGACTGAATTAATACTCTTTTAAATGGCTGTTAAAATTACTCCAGTGGTGATGATTCAGTACTTGTGCAAACAAGTTTTAAAGTTTGAAATACTTAGAATCACATCCTGCAATATTTCATATTATTGGTCTCTTTCCTTATTGCCTTACATAATGTGTGATAATTCAAAGTATGCAGAGGATGTCAAGGGCAACAAGAAGAGCCTCTGCTTTTACATTAGTAGTAAAAGGTTAAGCAAGCAGCATTTTAGGCTAGTTTCTGAATGGGACGAGTGATTTAGTGACAGTGGACTAAGGTAAGACTGAGGTACTCAGTGCTTTTTCTGCCTCAGTCTTCACCAAAATCTCCTAGTCTCTGTGCCTGGCACCTGGGAGACCTCATTTAGAATACTGCATACAGTTTTGGACAATTAAGTACAGGAAAGATATTGATAAATTGGAGTTAATTCAGCAGAGAGCCCTAAGCTGGACAGGAGCTGGAGCACTTATCCTGTGTGGAAAGACTGAGAGAGCTGGGTTTGTTCACCCTGGAGAAGAGATGGTTTTGGGAAGACCTAACAGCAGTTACCCAGCACCTATGGAGAAGAGTTTTGCATCAGAGAGTGCTGCTCCATTATGATCCCAGTAACAAAGAGACTCAAACTATAAGGTATCATTTAAAATACTATTTATTAGAGCTATTGTTGTGAGAAGAGGGAAGCATAAATAATCTTACATCGATTCAGATGCTGGGAATCCCAAGTGATACAGCATTGAACAGTACTCCAACCCGTATGCAGCATGTCATGCAGACCCCAAACAGCAGATATTCCCTCTTGTCCATCATTCAGGCTATTATAGGATTTTCTTACAAGAAAACAACTCTGTAGTCATTTTTACAGTAAAAACTGAAATGATGCTCCCATGAGAACTTCTTGCTGCACTTTCAGATAAAGGCAAGGCTGTGCAGGTGGTGTAATCACTGGTACACAGCACAGGCCTGGGCATACTTTAACTGTACTGTAGATCACTAACTCCTTAATGTATCTTGGTCTTCTGGTCAGGATGACTACAGGAGGTCATCAAGAAGACAGAAACAGGCTCTTCAGTAGTGCATGGTGGGAGGATGAGGAATAACTCACATAAATTGAAATTCAGACTGGATATATGGAAAAACTTTTCCCCTGTGAGGTCAGTTATGCAGTGGAAGAGGCTACCCTCAGAGACTGTGCACTCTCCATGCTTCAAGAGTTGAAAACATGACTGGATCATGGCCTGAATGATCTGGTCTGACCTCCAAGTGGGACTAGAGAACCCTGAGGTCCTTCCAGAGTTTTCCAATGATAGGAACCTGTGAAAATGGTTGTAATTTGATTGATTCTAATTATATTTTTTACTCATATTTTCTGTTCATATTGAGGACATAAGCACATCTGTGGAAGAAGCAAAACCCTAATTTGAATAAATGTACACATAAGGAATTCTTCTGAATACATAAAAACCAAGGGTGACAATTCTTGTTTTGAGTTTATCTTTCTGTGGTGGGTTGACCCTGGCTGGATGCCAGGTGTCCACCAAAGCTGCTCTATCACTCCCCCTCCTCAGCTGGACAGGGGAAAAAAAATATAACAAAAGGCTCGTAGGTCAAGGTAAGGACAGGGAGATATCATTCACCAATTACTGTCACGGGCAAAACAGACTCGACTTGAGGAAGATCAATTTAATTTATTATGAGTTTTATCAGAGTAGGATAATAAGAAAGTATAAACTAAATCTTAAAATACCTTCCCTTCACAGCTCCCTTCTTCCCAGAGTCAACTTTACTCACGAGTTCTTTACCTCCTCCCCCGCAGTGGTGCAGGGGGACAAGGAATTGGGGTTGTGGTCAGTTCATCATAGAATGTATTGAATTGGAAGGGACCTTCAAAGGTCATCTAGTCCAAATGCCCTGCAGCAAGCAGGGACATCTTAACTAGAGCAGGTTGGTCAGAGCCCCATCAAGCCTGACCTTGAATATCTCCAGGGATGGGTCCTCCACTACCTCTCTGGGCAACCCGTTCCAATGATCTACTGCCCTCATATTGAAGAACTTTTTTCCTAATATCCAACCTAAATCTATCCTTTTCTAGTCTAAAACCGTTACCCTTCATCCTATTGCCTTGTGACCATCATACATGGTCTCTGCTGCTCCTTCCTCAACTCTCTCTTCCCCTGGTCCAGTGTGAAGTCCATCCCACAGGAGGCAGTCCTGTGGAAGTCCTGAACTTCTCCAATGTGAGTCTTCTCATGGGCTGCAGTTCTTCATGAACATCAGTGTGGATCCATTCTATGTGACACAGCCCTTTAGGAACAGACTGTGCCAGTGTGGGTCCCCCATGGGGTCACAAGTCCTGACAGCAAGCCTTCTCCAGCATGGGCTACTCTCTCCACAGATTCACAGGTTATTCTAGGACTTTGCTCCAGTGCAGGCTTCTTACGGGTCACAGCCTCCTTCGGGGCACATCCACCTGCTCTGGTGCTGGGTCATCCATGGGCTACAGGAGGATATCTGTTCCACCGTTAACCTCCATGGGCTGCAGGTGCACAGCCTGCTTTACCATGGTCTTCACCATGGGCTGTAGGAGAATCTCTGCTACAGCATTTGGAACAGCTCCTCCCCGTCCTTCTTCACTGACCTTGGTGTTTGCAGAGTTGTTTCTCTCACATCTCACTCCTCTCTCAAGATGCAGTTGTGCAGGTTTTATTTTTCCCCTTCTTAACTATGTTATCACAGAGATGCTACCACTGTCACTAATTGCTCGGCCTTGGCCAGTGATGCGTCTGTCTTGGAGCCAGCTGGCATTGGCTCTGTCAGACACAGGGAAAGCTTCTGGCAGCTTCTCACAGAAGCCACCCCTGTAGCCCCAATATACACAAACCCAATACGATTTCTAAATTGCATGTATAGAAATTACTCCTAAAGGCAAACAATACGATTTCTAAATTGCATGTATAGAAATTACTCTAAAGGCAAAAAGTATTTGAATTACTAAAACTGGATAAGTAGAAAAAAAATCCAATAGAAACATAAGCTGTTTATGTAGGTCTTTGGCTTGTTAATCTCAAAAAATTCTGCTTATCTTTACTTGTAAGTTGGAAGATACTTGGTAGGAGAAAGTGGAAGTTTAATTAACATTTAACTTCAATTTAATGGATACTAATTTAATATGTCTTAAGGTGGACTTTTGATATGTAATTTGCACATCAAACACACAAATATGGATATATACATCTATTTTTATTTTGTCATATATAAGCTTATTTGTAAAATTAGTAAAATACAGTCAGTGAGATAGTTTACGTCACAGATACAAAAGTTAACATCAGTAAGTGGGATCATTTTAGTAAAAGTATAAGGGGAAAATACTTCCATTGCACTTCATTTGATGTATACAAATATGTTTTTCATCAGTCAGTAGAAGAGATGCATATTAAGCTTATTTTCTTTCTGTATATTTTTCCTTCATTTTAATTCCTCCTTCACATATCCAGTTTTCTTCCTTCATGTATTTTATCTTCTTTTCCTGCTCTTTTTTTTTCCATTCTTCACCCTACATATGGTGGCAGTGTTCATGCTCTGTCATGAATTGTCTGATTTGACTCCATTAGTTAGAATTTGTGGGTTCTCAACCTCTCAGGATTTGTTGGTTGGTTTTTTTTTGTTTGTTTGTTTTGTCTTTTCCCACACAAGAGAACTGAAAGATTTTAGAATTTTCAGGGTACTTGTCTGATTTGCAGTTAGAACAGGAAGGACAGAGAAACTGACAAATAAGAACTATTTTAGTCAACATGATATAACCAATGTCTAAGTTAATAAGCTGTGACTAACAGTTTCATCATTTTTGCTATACTTAAAATATTTTTTAACTCTACCCTATCTAACTAACTTTGACTCAGTCCTTCGTAGCTTGCAGAACCTGATCCAAAATGCATTCTGGAATGAATAGTTCTGATACAAATTCAAGGGGAAAAAAAACCCACCCCACCTCTCCACAAAACAATAATTCCAAAACTTTTTGCCTTTTTTGGTTTCCTTTTTTCCCTCCCATCCTCTATAGAACCAAAGGATGAAAATATTTATTTCTAAAATACATTCTGATATATAGAAATAAAAATGTCACCTATATTTCAAATCTTTCTAGAATGTCCTAAACCAAAACTCTGTGTGTGAACTGAATATAAGTTTTAGAAAACATTGTGCTAGAAATCAGCAGTACATTGTAAATTGTTTCCATTCTCTGTAGTGTAACATTTTACATAATGTGAATAAATTCAATCGGTGTAAGAAGAAAATGTAATATATGTGCAGCAACTTTGGTTTAAATGAAAGCAAAAGGTGCTTGCACCGTGTCTATCCCACAATGCTTATAGAAAAATTACAAATATATATTCCATTTTATGAACTAAACCCACTCTCAGAATCATTATTGTCTACTTTAGTACCTGGATTATTAGGAAAATAAATAAATACATGTCAGTATTTACCCAGAGGTAGACTATCAAGACAGGTAAGAGTAGAGTGGGCTTTTTTGCTGGTGATATTGGATTTAAAAAATTAGGACCAATACTTGTACCACTGAAGTTTCTGTTAGTTTTGTAAATCTTTCTAGTGAACTTTGGACATCTACGTATCTATGTATCTATTTATCTATCTGTCTATCTATCTATCTATCTATCTATCTATCTACATATTTTGATACTGCATAAAACATGAAAAAATTTTGCATTTCTAATGTCAGTCTTGGAGAGAACTGAACAGCGAACAATGTACCACAGAATCCTGCTTAGTTTTGGCAATTTCTAAATGTGAGGAGAAGAAGTGTTTTATGCTGGTGTTACTATTGCATAAAGATTGTTTCTGGTAAGATATTTATGTTTTTTTTAGTTTAGTTTTAGATGTCTGAAATATATAGGATCTTCTAAAGAGTTCTTTACAGAAACTCACAGATAACATAAATCAAATCAATTTCATATTTTGAAGTTTTTCCAAATATTCAGACTAATTCTTTCTGTTTCTTTTTTTTTTTCAATAAATCAGAAAATTACAGAAAAGCAAGGTAAAATTATTCAGATGTCACACATTTTCATTATCATTTCACATGACACCTGTTTCTCAGATCAAGCCTTGATTCTTCCTGAAGTAAGCTAAAGTTAGTTAAGGTAAATAACAGTTATGTCATGTAAATGTCATTATGAAAAACAAGATTGTATAAACTCTGAAAATTTTGCAATACAAAATTTGGTCCTATACATCTATTAAAATAATTTAATTAAAACTAAGCTTTTTATTTTTTTTTTGTAGACTATTGAAAAGGGAGAACAGAGTAAATACAAGCAGAATTTAGATGTTATTATCAAAGGATAAAAATACCTGTCCTCCTTGCATCATAGCCTCAAGATAAAGTACATTACTAAATGAGGATTTATAATAGAAATTTCAAAATATCTGAGCAATATCGTAAGAAAGTAATTTTATTGTCTACTTCAGGGATTTTTCAAATCTGGTTGTGCACAAATAGAGGTTGGAGGATATGTCACACAGTGATAATGCAGTGCGTAGCACTTACTTACATCAGAACAGTTTTCATCCACGTGGGCATCAGACACCTGCTTTTGCCTTCTTTCTGTGTTTGCTGGGCACACTTTCGCACACAGTGATAATGCAGTGCGTAGCACTTACATCAGAACAGTTTTCATCCGCGTGGGCATCAGACACCTGCTTTTGCCTCCTTTCTGTGTTTGCTGGGCACACTTTCATAACTAGTAAGACAGCCTCAAGTCTTTAAAGGAAAGAGTAAAAGTAAATCTGAAAGCACAAAGTAAAAGTAAATCTGTCAGCAAGGAAAGTGCTCTTGTTGCAGTATCTTTATCTTAACTTAGAGTCCCAATGGCACATTTCAGTACATGATATTGACTATACTGGGCTATTTCATTGCGATTGACACAGATTTCCCTGTATAGGATGCACTTAACCATGTGTTTATAAAACGTGTGTTTAATTAGTCCCAATGATATCATTAGGACTTGTCTATCTGAACTATTACCTTGGATGTTATGCCTTGAAATTTCATTATTTTCTTAGGTGTACTTTCTGCTAAGCAAAATGCTACTTGTTTTGCTTTTTAATTTTTTTAACCCTCGCTCACACATCAATTTCAGCTAAATATGTTTCACCTAGATCTTCTTATCTGCATCTCAAGTCCTGACATGCATTTATTACTTGACTGAAGAGATCTGATCCTTAGATTTTAAAGCTGTTTTTCTGATATTTAAATGTCTTCATACAACTAATTTGTTTCAAGGTACAGAATTCTGCTGGCAGTCCTATGCCCTTGCAAAACCAACAGAATGGTGATAAAATATTTAAATTCTCAGCGGGGTCTGTAGTATTCCCTTAGATTTTCCACTATTTACCTAAAACTTTACTAAATAGGGTTTTCTTGCATAAGAAGTTGTAAATAAGGTCCTATACTTTGTACAAGTGTGGCAGGTGTTTGTTACAGACTCTGAGAAAATACAGCTTTCAAAGTAACTATAATTTAGATAAGTATCACTGATTATATTGGTAAATTCAAAACTTACAACATTCAGAATCTTTTTAAACTTTTGGCTATTTCACTGAAAGATACAAAATTGCTGTCAAATATTTTATTTTAGACTTGTCAAAAAAATGACTTTACAAAAATTTTTATTAAATTGAGTGGTTTTTAAGTACAGTACTGGAATATTCCTCTTATGATAAAAACAACAGTTCCTAATATAGTGTAATCAGATGTATATTCAAGGGGAAAATAATAAAATGGTATTATATTTTTGGTTTCCTACAACCACAGACAGGCCATTTGTTATAAATTATTATTAATAACTTAAGGGAATTAGTGCACAAAAATGTAGTAAGAAAGCAATGCGTTTCACACCTGCTGTGCATCCATAATTTATCCAGTGCAATTCTACTTTGGAAAGTTATAATAAAAATAAAACTTATTTCTGCTGTTTAAGTGATTTATTGGATTTTTTTTTTTTTAATGTAGAAAATTAGTGTCTTATTACTCCCTTGCCAGGTGAGATGAGTTTATATTAATTTAAATTATACTTCAGATGTATAATGCTCAGAATGGAGAAGAACAAAAAGAACCGACCAACATTAAAATGGACAGCATTAACAATTCCTTGACTTTTTAATATTGCCTCAATTATGGTATTTATTTCTTATGTTTCTATTGTTCCTTGGGACATGGAATTTATCAGCCTGAGTGTTTGTTCCAAGAGATCATTCTAACTTCCTGATCTTTTTAGGATACTGACAAACAATGAACTAATGAAATAAAACTCAAAACAGTTCTGATTGATTCACTGGTGCTCATTGTTTGAATACATATATAATCTTTCCTGTCTTGCAGTTTATCCAAAAGATAGAACTTTCCATCTTCACTTGGACATTTGGAGATTAAGTCATTATGGAATCAAAGATGTTGCATTTATCAGTCTTTCTTTTTTTTCTTTTTTTTCTCTCTTTTTTTTTTTTTTATTTTTAATTGTCCCATCAATTTCTGCTGTTCTTACAAGATGATAAAGCAATACAGTCGAAGATCTATCAAGATCAAATTTTATCATCTCACATGTGGAATTTGAATTCTGTGATCACAGAATCATAGAATCATACAATAGTTTGGTTTAGAAGATACCTTTAAAGACATCTATTTCCAGCCACCTGTCATGGGCAAGAGCACCATCTACTAGGCCTTGAGCACTTCCAATAATGGGGCAATCACAGCCTCTCTGGGCAACCTGTTCCAGTGTCTCACCACTCTCATAGTAAATAATTTCTTATATGCAGTCTAAATCTATCCAGACCATTGATAAAGATATTAAACAAGACTGCCCCCAAAACTGAGCCCTGTGGAACACCATTGATGACTGGCCACCTACTGGTTTTAACTCCATTCACCACAACTCTCTGGGCTTGGCCATGCAGCCAGTTTTTCACCCAGCAAAGAGTGCACCTGTCTAAGCTGTGAGTCACCAGCTTCTCTAGGACAACGCTGTGGGAGACAGTGTCAAAGGCCTTGCTAAACTCCAGGTAGACAGCATCCACAGTCTTACCCTCATCTACTAGGCAGGTCACCTGATCATAGAAAGAGATCAGGTTTGTCAAGCAGCATGAACCCATGCTGGCTGGGCCTGATTCCCCGATTTTCCTGCACATACTGTGTGAGTGCACTCAGGATGAACTGCTCTATGATCTTCCCTGGTACTGAGGTTGGACTGACAGGCCTGTACTTCCCTGGATCCTCCTTCTGGCCCTTCTTGTAGATGAGTGTACCCTCCAGTCTTCTGGGACCTCCCCTGTTAGCTAGGACTGTTGATAAATGATGGAGAGTGGTTTGGCAAGCTCCTCCACCAGCTCCCTCAGTACTCTCGAATGGATGCCATCTGGCCCCATAGACCTGTGAGTTCCCAGGTGGGACAGCAGGTCATTAACTGCTTCCTCCTGGATTATGAGGGGTTTATTCTGTTCTCCATCCCTGTCTTCCAGCTCAGGGGGCTGCATACCCTGAAGATAACTGTTCTGACTATTAAAGACTGAGGCAAAGAAGGCATTAAGCACCTCAGGCTTTTCCTCATCCTTGGTGGTAATGTTTCCCATCAAATCCAATAAAGAATGGAAATTGCAATGAAAATTCATGTGACACCAAAAGTATGACAACACATGACAACAGTGGCCATATTGAGTTCTAGGTGAGCTTTTGTTTTTCTAATTTTCCTTCTTCATAACCTAACGAGATCCCTGTACTCTTCTTGAGTTGCCTGCCCCTTCTTCCAGGCATGGCAAACTCTCCTTTTTTTCCCCGAGTCCCAGCAAGAGCTCCCTGTTCAGACAGGCTGGTCATCTCCCCTGCCGGTTCGTCTCGCAGCACACAGGGACAACCTGCACCTGAGCCTTTAAGACTTCTTTCTGAAAAATATCCAGACTTCCTGGACCCCTATGCCCTCAGGACTGCCTTCCAAAGGGCTCTCTCAACCAGTGTCCTGAACAGGCCAAAGTCTTCACTCCAGAAGGCCATGGTAGTTGTTTTGCTGATCACCCTACTTAATTAACCAAGGAGTGAGAATTCTATCATTTCATGGTTGCTAAGGCCAAGTCGGCCTCCAACCACCACATCTCCCACCAGTCCTTTGCGGTTGGTAAACAGCAGGACAAGCGAGGCACCTCCCCTGGTGGGCTCTCTTATAAGCTGTGTCAGGAATTTATCTTCCCCACACTCCAGGAACCTCCTAGACTGTTTCCTCTCTGCTGTATTTCCAGCAGATGACCGATAAGTTGAAGTCCCCCATGAGAACAAGGGTTAGCAGTTGTGAGACTTCTACCAGCCACTTACAGAATGACTCATCTGCCTCTTCATCCTGGTTGGGTGGTCTATAACAGACTCCCAACAGGACATCTGCCTTGTTGGCCTTCCCCTTCATTCTTACCCAGAAGCACTTAACCTCATCATCACAAACTTCAAGCTCTATACAATGAACACACTCCCTAACATAGAGAGCCAACCCACCACCTCTCCTTCCTTGCCTATCCCTTCTGAAGAGGTTATAGCCATACATTGCAGCACTCCAGTCATGAGAGTCATCCCACCATGTTTCTGTGATGTCATAGCTCTCCTGCTGTTCAATGGCTTCCAGCTTCTCCTGTTTGTTGCCCATGCTGTGTGCATTGGTGTAGATGCACTTGAGATGGGCTATCGATTTCACCCAAACATTGGCATGCCACCCCCAGGCTCACCTCTAGTGAGCCTGGTTTTATCCCCTTCCCTCTTCGAATCTAGTTTAAAGCCCTTTCAGTGACCCCCGCCAAATCATGAGAGAGAATCATTTTCCCCCTTTGAGACAGGTGAACTCCATCTGTTGCCAGCAGGTCCAGTGCCGTGTAAACCTCCTCATGATCAAAAAACCCCAAAATTCTGCCGATGGCACCAGCCTCTGAGCCACATGTTAATCCCTCCTAAGCCATGTGTGTTTTCCTGTTCCTTTCAGTATTCTTTCCTGCCACTAAAGGGATTGAGGAAAACACTACCTGTGCTCCTGATAGTTCAACCAATCGCTCCAGTGTCCTGAAGTTCTTTTTGATCCCTTTTGGACTTCTCTCCATGACTTCATCACTGCCAACCTGCATAATCAATAGTGATTAATAATCAGAGAGCAGTATCAGACCAGGGAATTTCTTAGTAACATGTCTTACCCAGGCCCCAAGGAGGCTGCAGAGTTCCCTGTGGGATGGATCTGGTCAGCATATCTGCCCCTCTGTTCCCCTCAGAAGGTAATCACCTATGACAATTACCCTCTTTTTTTCTTAAGCAGTCAGAATGAGTGGGACTGACTGACTGATCCTAGGCAACCACTTGAACGGACCTTCATCGACATCTTCATTTACCTGATCCTCAAGTTCCAGAGCCCCATATTTATTGTGTAAGGGCAACGGGGAAGGTGAGGGAGCCCTGGAGGGGATTTGCCTGCCACCCCAAGTGGGGACTTGTTTCCATTCCCCTCAGTCTCTTAGATTCCCTCCTTCTGCCTGATGGCAGGATGGTAGGAGATCCTCTGCTTCTTGTGGAGCCTTCAGCTGCTGCCTTTGCCTCAGGGATGGCAGGGTGTGGCTCCACCAATCTATCTCCCTCTCACATTCCCAGATACTCCTTAACTTTTCCACTTCCTCTTTCAGCTCTGCCATGAGGCTGAGCAAATCATTCATCTGGTCACGCCACACATAGGTGTTGTCTCTGCTGGCCTCTGGTATCAGTGACAGGCTCATACACTCCATGGAGACAGGCATAGAATAAGAGAATGGTTTGGGTCGGAAAGGACCCTTAAAGGTCATCTAGTCCAACCCCCCTGCTGGGACATCTTCAATTAGATCATGTTGCTCAGGGTCTCCTCCAACCTGAATCACAGAATGGTAGGGGTTGGAAGAGACCTTTGAAGATCATCTAGTCCACCCCCCCGCTAGAGCAGGATCACCTAGAACAGATCACACAGGAATACGTGCAGGCAGGTTTTGAATGTCTCCAGAGATGGAGACTCCACAATCTCTCTGGGCAGCCTATTCCAGTGCTCTGTTACCCTAATAGTAAATAAATATTCCCTTATGTTTATGTTGAGCCTCCTGTTTTCCCATTTGTGACCATTGCCCCTTGTCCTGTCACTGGACACCACTGAGAAGAGTCTGGTCACATCCTCCTGACATCTACCCTTCAGATATTTATAAGCATTGATGAGTTCTCCCCTCAGCCTCCTCTTCTACAAGCTAAGCTTACCCAGCTATTTCAACCATTCCTCATATGGTAGATGCTCCAGTCCCCTAATCATCTTAGTGGCTCTGCACTAGACTCTCTCCAGTAGTTCCTTACCCTTCTTGAACTGGGGAGCCCAGAATTGGATAGAAATAGCCTTGAATGTTCAGATGCTCCAGTCCCCTAATCATCTTAGTGGCTCTGCACTAGATTCTCTCCAGTAGTTCCTTACCCTTCTTGAACTGGGGAGCCCAGAATTGGATAGAAATAGCCTTGAATGTTCCCAGGGATGGAGCTTCTACCATCTCTCTGGGCAACCTGTTCCAGTGTTTTACCACCCTCACTGTAAAAAAATTTTGTTCTTATAGCTAGTCTAAAGTGTTTGGCTCCCACCTCCATCCTGCTCCCTCCATCACTCACTGAAGATATAATGCTGAAACTACAAGTCATAACATGGAAGGACAACATCACACTAGTGAAAGAAATATATAGCAATCCAAGCAAAGTAGGAACCTGAACTAGTACCGAAGGCATTGTCTGGGCTTTTTAGGAATCATTTTCATCTCACCTGAGTACCAAGTTCAGACAAAGGTAGTGAAATTAGGGAACTGCACTGTCCCAACAGCAAACATTTTTAAAGGTCTTTTAGTTAATCTTTTTTCTTCCCCTCTTGCAGCCAGTATTCAGCTCTGTAAGTATTCACATTGTTGAAATAAGACTATTCAAATATTTTTATGAATACTAGTGACAGAATCTTGACCTTTGAAGGGACTTGAATTAAAGAATTATTTTTATCATTAAGACCTGGATGTCCATTTTCTTGCCTGTAATTATCAAGGGGGTTGTGCCTGTGTAAGCCTTTCTACCTACAGACACAGAACTTTTATATCTTATATAATATCCATGTCTGTCTATACAGAGACACATACACACCATTAGGGAGCAAGAGACATTTGAGATAAAAATGGCAGATCACTTGCTATCTCTGTCAACATTCATACGTCTTTTTAAATAAATTTTATGGGTTTTATTTATGTATCTTTTTAGTTAGTATTATCACAGGCATAGACACCAGAAAATATATGATATAATTAAAAAGTGAAGATTTATATCAATTAATAATAAGCCTCCCTACGCTTCCATATACCGTGTCCCTTGAAAATATGAAAAGCAGGAATCTCATTTGTTGCAAATGTAAATTTGGAAGCAGGAATCAGCATTTCTCATTTTCAACAACTGCATTATCTATCCACTCAAAAAAAATGTAATAGAAGAACAGAGAAAGAAAAAACAAAACACATATGCCTGCAACTGCCACAATGTTGAGGCCTCTAAATAGCTTTAATTCTCTGAAGGGAATGCAAGTGCACTAGGTACCTAAAGGATTATACTATATAGAGAGCCATGCTTTGTAATTTCATTGCAGACAAGATTATATTACCTGTTTATATTTCAAATTTGAACTTTAAAATAAAAATTCAATATCGATTTATTTGGACACAAAAGTGCAAAAGGACGCTGTTTATTAAAAAAAAAGTAAATTGCTCTTTAATCCACGGTAAAGAAATTCTACAGTAGAGCATACAGCAACTGTTAATTCAGCATATTCTTGTTGCTGATATGATTCTAACCCAGGAGAATATTAAATGAAACTATGAAGTAATGGAAAGGATGAACAAGTTAAAAGGACTGAGGTAGAGACCAAGAGATACTGATGATGCAGTTACTCTTCTAGGCTGTGCAGTACTAATGTGATAAGGGCCCGCATAGTTCAACAAGAAGGATGAAGAGGCTAACAATAATTCTCAAGTTCAAGTAGGTTTTCTTTGTGCTGGTAAAATACTCTGCATCTAATTGATTAGATTGCCAAGAAAGTTCTACGTTGTGTCATACTATTTGCAAAATAAATTCCAAAAGAGAGGTATTCACATTCTATTTAATAAGCAGTGAGAAAACTAGAGAATGGAGGAAGAAAGAATTGAGTAAATGTTAAGTTTAACACCACCAAAACATTACTAACAACAATAAGACAGTGGATAATTATAGAAGCAGTAGATTAGTAAAGAACCCTGAAAATCTGTCCTTTATTCCTCACAGTCAAAATTCACATTTAAAACCTGCTTTACTCTCTAATATTTGACTTTGTATTTTTCATGTTAGAGGTAATGTTGTTAGATTGACCATTCACTTACTTTGCCTTTTATGATCTGTTTTGATTTGTAAAACTGAAGCCTCTTTTTGAGCTGAGCCAGAATTCACAGTGCTGACTAGTGAAAATAGTGTAGCTTGAATGATATTTTTCTTTATTTATTTCAATGAAACTGAATGCAGAGCTAAATCTGCAGTCCTTACTACAGAAAAAATGTAGCCATAGATCATATAAGCCATACAGTCGTTGTAGAACAGGTAAGGAATCAGAATTAGTCTTATTTGCATGAAAGGCTATATTACACCATAAGGAACTGTTGTGGTTCAACTCCAGTTGGCAACTAAGTGGCAACTAAGATTTTTCACACAGTCAGCAACTAAGCACTGCACAGCCACTCGTTCAACTACCCCCAGTGGGATGGGAGAGAGAATCAGAAGAGTAAAAGGGAGAAAATACATGGATTGAGATAAAGATAGTTTAATAAGTAAAGAAAAAGCCCCGCATACAAGCAAAGTGAAATAAGGAATTAATTCACTACTTCCCATCAGCAGACAGGTGCTCAGCCATCTCTGGGAAAGCAGGGGTTCATCACATGTAACAGTTACTTGGGAAGACAAATGCCATTACTCTGAATGTCCCTCCCTTCCTCCTTCTTCCCCTAGATTTTATTGCCAAATATCCCTTTGGTCAGTTGGGGTCAGCTGTCCCAGCTGTGTCCCCTCCCAGCTTCTTGTGCACCCCCAGCCTTCTCGCTGGTGGGGTGGGGTGAGAGGCAGAAAAGGCCTTGACTCTGTGTAAGCGCTGCTCAGCAGTAACGAAAATGTCTCTGTATTTTCAAAACTGTTTCCAGCACAAACCAAAACAGCCCTATACCAGCTACTATGAAGAAAATTAACTCCACCCCAGCCAAAACCAGCAGAGGAGCTGTATTCTGCTTTCTGTAATACTGTGTTGGGTTTGTTTGTTTGTGGGGAGGAAAAGCCATTTTTTTTGGTAGTGGGGGAAGAGGGACCTTATGAGAGTGAAAAGGAAGAAGGTGGGGTACCTGAAGAAGAGGAAATTAGCAAAATAAAAGAGGGCCATCAACCTAAA
>NW_010316870.1:0-2489 GCF_000700745.2 Antrostomus carolinensis | reverse complement strand
GCAGCCTTCCTGATGGAGAACAACGGTGAAGCAGAACCTACATATGGGCCATCGAGGACTCCACGCTAGAGCAGAGAAGTTGAGCCTGAGGGAAAATGTGACTGGAATTGTGACCCTGAGCCAGAGTGGGGAGTGGACCCCCAGAGTGGGTGGAAAGTCTCATGCAACTCGTGGATGTCCCCATGCCGGCGCCAGGAGCTGAGCCAGAAGAGGTCCGTGGCTCCAGGGGAAGCTTGTGTTGGAACATCTTGTTCCTGAATTTCCATGCCAGGTAGAGTGGCAGAAGTGAACTGACTGAACCCCCACTCCCTGGCCCCTGTGCCACTGGGGGCAGGGGAAGGTAGAGACATCGGGAACAAAGTTATTTGAGCCTGGGTAGAAAGGAAGGGTGGGGGGAAGGTGTAAGATGTGGTTGTTTTGTCTACTCAGATGATTTGCAATGAATTAAATCAATTTTTTCTTCCTCAAGTTTGAGTCTGTTTTGCCATTGACCATAACTGGTGAGTGAGCCGTCCCTGTCCTTTATTCCTAATCCCATGCCCCCTTTGTTGTGTCTCCCGTTCCATCTCACCGGGTTGGGGGAGTGAATGCAGGACCGCATGGTCCCACTGTAGGTCAAGCCACCACAAATACTAATGTAAAAAATTTAATTATCCTTTCTTACAATAAAATTTGGAGAAGTTTTCATTATTTTAAGTAAAGTTCAATGAACAGGTTGTGTGTTTCTTTCTGAAGTTAATGATAATGTGGCTTGATTTATCAATGCATCAGTCTTCATATTCTACATTGGTTAAATATTTTATACACTGTTTTCACCAATCTTCTGGCAAAATAAGTCATAACCATTTTTGGACAAGATCTTTTGAAGGATTTGCAGTTCATCTTGAAGTGAGAAGACTTTGTCTCACAGGAGGATCTGAAGGGCTCTGAAGACTATCATGATTTGCTTTTTCCTCCTGAGTTCACTGGTTAAGTATAACAGTTTTACTTATCTCTGTGTAATGACTTCTGGTTTTTTTATGTTCATTATGTTTTATGGGAAGAAATGTACACTGTGAAAACACAATATTTAATGATGTGCACCACCAAAATTTAATACTGTAATATTGTGTCAGAATGCAAGATGCAAAAGGCATCTTAACCTTTCATGTTTATGTAACTTACTGTAAAGTAGATTTACAGTTTTAATTGACTGAAGATTTTTACATTCTGATATTTCTTTGGCAGTCTAGAACTGTTTGGTCTTCCTTTAGTTTTCATAACTTTTTTACACATATTTCTTCAAAGCTGGGAATTGTAGGTGATCCAGTGCTTTGGTCAATTTCCCCTATAAAATAGGAAACAGAGTCCAAGACATGAATAAATGTTTGCGTATAAATATACTAGACTATACCCACATCAACAAAAATTTCAAGAAAAAAGGGTATTTCAGTGGTGAGCGGAGGGGGCTTCAGTGTGCCCAGAACATGAATAATTCCAAGATTCTGTAGATCAAAGCTATTCAATGACATTCTTCACCATCCTTCCTGAAATTAAGTATATGAAAAAATGTCATGATCAATGGCAATTAATTTATTTCCAGCTTCAGTAAATACAAACTGGGAGATGATGAAGATTGTACAGCTTGTCATTAACAAAGTTAGGATAAAGACACATTATGCACCTTGGAAATGTGCTTACAATGTTTTTTGTACTGCTGGGTACATATCCACATAGATTAATTCAATTTTCAGCATCATCAGCCATTGTTGCAACCACTCCTTCACAGACAGTGAAAATACTTGTCTGAGTTGTTGCCTTTTTCCTGATAAATGTCATGAGCTGATCAACTGAGTTCAGTTGCCTTGAGTTGCCCCTGAAAAATTTCCGAATTATCTTGTTCCTCCAGAGCCAGTTATGACCCAGCTGTTTTAGGGTCATGCTGACAGTCTCTGTTATGACTCTACAGAATGCTTTGATTGAAGGACTAGAGGATCAGTTCCTTTTCTCTAAAATCAAGCAGAAAGGGAAAGCTATTCACTTATTCATGTAGGAAAAGTATCACAGAAAATTATTAACTGCTTGCCCTTTGGAGCAGTGTCCTGTAATATCAGTTTTTTAGCATATTAATTCATCCTTGGGTTTCACTTAAGGACAAACTGCAGATTTTCCTCACTAAGAAACAAGTAACTAGGGTGAGTTTTCACCTGTAAAATGAATAAGGATAAAATCCATGCCATGGGTCCTGATGAGGTGTACCCACGGGTGCTGAGGGACCTGGCAGAAGTCATTACTATGCCATTCTCCATCATCTTTGCTAAGTTGTGGGAAACGGGAGAGGTGCCTGAGGACTGTAGGAAAGCAAATGACACTCCAGTCTTCAAAAAGGGCAAGAAGGAGGACCCAGGTAACTAACTGTACACTAGTCAACCTCACCTCCATCCCTGGAAAGGTAGTGGAACAACTTATCCTCAGCGCCGTCTCTAGGCATATCAAGGATAAGAGGGTCA
>NW_010316869.1:16679-18546 GCF_000700745.2 Antrostomus carolinensis | reverse complement strand
AAAAAAAAATAAAAAAAAAAAATAAAAAAATATATAAAATCCCGGCGTCGTTGCCAACTACGAGCGTGTGTCATGCTGCCGGTGACACATCTGATTGTAATTTCTATTTCATCTTATTTTTACCTCCCCGCCCCGGTTGTGACCGCGATTGAGGTTGATGTGAAGGGGGCAAGGGGCTCCGGACAGTCAAGCCGTGGGACAGACCCTCCAGCCACTGTCCTTGTTGGAAATCCAGGGAAAACCACCTTTCCTTATTTCCCAGCCTCCTCCCCACCTTGTCATTCCGGAATATTTCAGTGTTACCTGGGTTTGACTTGGCGTTGGCAGGAAAATGTACGCGTAGGGTGAAGCTGTGCTCCGCAGTGGGCAGTTTTGCTGCCGTGGGTTGATATTGGGAACGTTTCATCTGAAATAGTTTGTCTCTATTTCATTGCTATTGATTTTTTATTTATTTTTTTTTTTCCCCCCCTCCTTAATATATTTTTAGAAACGTGAACGTGGTGTGTGTTCTCGTGTGCTGTACATTCAGAGTAGCTAAAATAAAACAGATTTATGGAAACACCCCAGCAAATACAGCAACAATTCCATACACAGGGTATCTGAAGCCTCGGTACTTTGCTGGGTTTAGTTATTAATATTAATTGCTCCATCTTTCTAATTCATATCATATGGAAACTAATTGCTGAATTGAAGGCTTACCAAACCTCAGGGCGCTCCAAAATCATCTTTCTCAGACATCTGAAAAATAAATCTACTGAACTTTTGTTCAGAGGCAAGGCCAGCATCATTCTGAGAATCCTCCACCTGAAGTTTCTTTATTTTTTTTTAAGGCAAGCACTCCTGTAAATAAGTAGTAGTAAAGTGTGCCTAGTAGTGAAGTCAGTGACTACTTAAGTGTAGTCTTAAGCATGCTTCAGATTGGTAAATTTCTAGAGGAAATGAAGTCTTTAACAAATCTTGTCTTGCTTCTATCTATATAGAGAGGGAAACAAACAAACAAACAAACAATCATCCCTGAGGTTGATATCAAAGAGAAAATCCTTATCCTAAGGAGTAACTTGCTCAGCATAACCCAAAAACTTCCTAAAAGTCTGTTATTTTGCCTTTTTGTGGGGGGAATCCTTGAGCTGTGGTGTCTCAAACCAATATTTAAGGTGTCCCTGCTGCTGGCAGGGGGGTTGGAACTGGATGATCTTTAAGGTCCCTTCCAACCCAAACCATTCTATGATTCTAATATGAAGTGGGCCTACACTAGTGTAACACTTCATTAACTCATAACAGAATGGATTATTGGCGTTAATGTGAAAAGTAATCCAGAAAGCCATGTTTTTCAGCAAGGTCCCTCTAGTAGTGACGTGACCAGCTCTGATTCCTTCTCTCATCAGCCCCAGTTACGCCAGCCTTACTCACGCTGAGTGGTACTTTACTGCGCAAGTACTCCCTGCGATGCTGGTGTGACTACTTGTGTGACCACAGTACCCATCTGGGTGAGGTAGAGTGGCGCTTATTTTTTCATCACTATTGTTTTTTGGTTTGTTTTGGGGTTTTGTTTTTTTTTTTACCCCTCCTTTCGAAATAAGAATATATTGGATAACTATTTTTCTTGGGTTGTGAAGAAAAGCTGCTGAGGATTAAATGTAAAGCTGCTCTGTTAAGTGACCAAAAAAAATCCTGATTAAGACTTCTGTGCTACCCAGTGAAACAGGCAGGTAAGTTTTCTGTATGTTTAGCTTTTCTTTGTTGCTATGGAAAGTAGGAACAAAATTGTTGAAAAATTCATTATCTTGTCCTGAAATTCCTCTGTGCCTGAGGGAATCCATGCTTACCTTCGGTGTTAAAGTTGGGGTTGTTTTTTTTCCTTCCCTTC
>NW_010316869.1:8182-16665 GCF_000700745.2 Antrostomus carolinensis | reverse complement strand
TTTCCCTAGACCCCCCCCCAAACATTGACATGGCATTGTTTCAGTGTTTGCTATTGAAATCACTGGCAGCAGGATCAGGCCTGCAGTTGTTTTTCTTTAAAGCAGTTGATAATGGTTTAGATGTGATGTTGTAGGAAGATAATATTATCTGGTGTGTCCACTGCTCAGATCCACTGTCTTGTTACAATCTCAGAAGAAAGCTCTGCGCTGAGCAGCCTGTAAAGAAAATATGCCTTAACAAAGCAGAACTGTCTTCATGTTCTTGTTTATAAATCTCTTGGAAGTTTGCTTGATACTCTTTCAGGACAAGACACAATTCTTTCATGTTTGTTTCATGTTTTCACTTCCTGGTATGACTCTGTTCATTGCTGAGCTTTTGTGTCACTGATTGAGATGTTATTGTAATTAACATTAATTATGCAAACTAGTTTGGTTTTAGAGGCTCTCCGATGCTGTATTGATATTGTCAACTTGTTTGTTGAACAAAAAATCCACACGTTTCACCATTCTCAGAGGAAACAGATTAACTAGTTCCAAATTAATCTGTGCATGGAAAACCATAGCAAAATGAAGGTATTTTAGCTCAAAAGGCACATGGAATCTTGATGGAGGTGGTGGATACAGTAGGGTTGGATCAGAAATATCAAGGTAAAGGGGGGGAGCAAGAAAGGGGACTAGGTACAGCCGTTTGGGGAGGGTATTTACACTGCAGAGTTCCACCACATTCTTTCCAGATAGACAGTACTGGATTAATTGGGCCAAATTCTGCAGTCCCTAATTGAGCAGAACTCTCACTGAAGTACACTGGGACCATCTGCTTGGTTGTGGACTGCAGAATTTCTTGGAGAAATGGAGAAAAATGGCAGAGTTGACTGCGTTAATTATTCAGGACATTCTGGATTTTAGACTCAGAGAAGATATCTTCCTTTAATTTGAAGTAGAAAGTGTTTGAGGGTTTCTCTTTTTTTTTTTAAGAAAAACTTATTAAAAATATATTTGAAAATATATATTTGCTTAGAAAATATTCCCTATAGCAATGGTAACATTTTACAGGTTTTTTTAATGGTGTTAATTATAGGGACGTTCACAAAAGTCTCTGTGTCTGATTCTGAATCACCCCCTTGAAACATTCCTGAGCTGAGAAGGACTTTAGAATCTCTCCCTAGAAATTGTAATTGTTGCAATATTTATATGTTGTATTGTTGTGTGCTCTCAGAAAGAAAAAAAAAAATAGGAGTGGGGAGAAGAGTTTAAATGAGGTTTGTTTGTTTGTTTTTTTGTCACTATATCAAATCTGAAAATACACCCAGACTGGCAGGTTATTCTCTGTCTTAAAAATTAAGTCTCTCTAATTTCCCATTTCAGTAAGCAAAATTTGGTTTGCAGTTTGCTTTCAGTAATGAAAGAGAGGTTTGTTGGGGTTTTTTTGTTTCTACTTTTGGTGCAGTGGTCCTCTGGAAAGTTAAGAAACAGCGCCCTGGGGCTCAGCGAAGTGGAGGGTGTATAATTATATGGGAAGGCTCCATAGCATCAGTGAATTAGCATTAGCAGCTGAGTGAGTTTGTTAAGCTGTAGAGGTGGTATTATGGAAATCAATAAAATGCTGATTTCTTTTTTTCTTACTGCAGATTCCATGTTTAAAAGGAAAAGATGCTATTTGTTTGTCTGCCTTGCGTGTAGGCTTGCCAAACCATTAGTTGATTTGGAAAGGCAGGTTTTGCAGTTCAGACAATAAGTAGTCTGATTTTATTAATTATTTTTTTTCTTTAACTCTTTTAAATCTTTATTTATTAGCTGGTCTGCCAGAAATCACACTAACACCCTGGCCTGCAAGTGGCTTCAAGTGTGTCTGTTTGTCAGCAGAGGCAAGAGTGAAGGTCACTTAGTTTTTCTTATGACATGCTGGTGTGGCATTGTTTGTTGTAGCCCCAATGCTGGATGTTCCTGACACTCCTGTTTCTGCTTTAAATTAAATTATCTCAAGTGTTTGGAGAGGTTTCTGATGAGATGTACTGAAATCCGTGGTAAAAACAAAAGCGAAATAGTGACCTTAACTGTTTTCAGAGATGTGAGGCAGGAGGGCTGATATTAATCACTGTAAGATCTGTAATATACACTGGCCTTTATTTCTTTGTCTCAAAGCTTCTCCTGCTTTTATACCAGAAAGACAAGTAACCAGATCATTCATCACATGAAGAGCTTGCAGAGAAATGACAGATCGACAGCCTTATGTTGAGCACTGTGTAACACGTATGATGCATTAAGTTCTGATGATCTATAGAAAACATTTTAATTGGGAGGAACAGTAAATGGGAACGGCTGTTGTCTAATCCGAGGATTTTATGGGGTTTTTTTTGATTCTTCCTACTTGAAATTAAACTGAAGTGCATCATGAAATTATATTTTTAAAATATCTGTAAGCTATGACCCTTGATAAAATCACAGAATGATAGAATCATAGATTCATAGAAGGGTTAGGATTGGAAGGGACCTTAAAGCTCATCCAGTTCCAACCCCCCTGCCAGCAGCAGGGACACCTTCCACTAGACCAGGTTGCTCAAAGCCTCATCCAACCTGGCCGAGAACACTTCCAGGGAGGGGGCATCTACATCTTCCTTGGGCAACCTGTTCCAGTTTCTCACCCCCCTCACAGTGAAGAACTTCTTCCTAATATCTCATCTAAACCTCCCCTCCTTCAGCTTAAACCCATTTCCCCTTGTTTTGTCATTAACTGCCCTTATGAAAAGTCCTTCCCCAGCTTTCTTGTAGCCCCTTCAGGTACTGGGAGGTGCTATAAGATCTCCCTGGAGCCTTCTCTTCTCCAGGCTGAACAGCCCCAACTCTCTCAGCCTGTCCTCACAGCAGAGCTGCTCCAGCCCTCCTGTACTCTGAAAGGTTTCATTCCAGCTGAGATACGCTAAGGGCTTTGGGGAAACCTGGCTGCCTTAGTGGTGGGTGGTGTAACTGGTGGTAATCCAGTGGATTTTATGGAACTGGGAAGGTCCAACTCAGCAGCTATTTCAGGAACGCTGCAGCGAGCGTCTGTTTGGCGCCACGTGAGCAGCGTACGTACAGAGTTCAGGTATCGTGGGGCGTGTGGCACGTGTTCTTGTATGAATAGAAACAGTTCAAAATGCTGGATTTATGATGCAGGCAACAGGAAAGGTCAGCAACTTGGATAATTAATAATATGGGTCGTGTTGACATTTCAGAGGGAATTCTGATGGAGGCGTGGTTCCAGTGAGTGTAAACTCGCCGCTCCGGCCGCACAGATAAAAGAGGCAGCCTTCCTCTTATCTCTTTGGTAACCCAGACCTTTTTTTTTTTTTTTTTTTTTTTTTTTCAGAGAAACTGGCAACATCATGTTTATATTTTCCCTATGTTTTATTGTTTCCTCTAATCTCTAATTAAATAGAGCCAGTGAGGGCCAACGTGGTGCTCTTAGTGTTCAACTACAGCTTGGAAATGCCACTCTGCTTTCTAATGAGTATGAGCAGGTGAAGTCACAGGGAGGATGAGGGAGCTGGAGTAATGTAGTGTGCACATAAATTCCTGATTCTCCTAGTAATTCCTAATATAATTTCCTTATATAATTCCTATTTCCTTATATAATTCCTAATATTTGCTTGTAGTTGTAGTGATCCACAGTCCTTTGTATCTCTGCCATTGCCACGGGTGTCCAGTTAAGGACAGTTTAAGAATACAGAAATGAAAAAAACCTAAACAAACAAGGATTAAGAGACCTCAACTGAACCTGAACAAAACCTTTTTACCTCCTACCATGTGAAATAGGGAAGAAGATCCCAAGAAATAGTGAGGATAATGTCTTTCCTAACTGCAAAATGACAGTAGTGATGGTGACTCTGAAAAAGTAGCTTCTAGACAGAAAAGGAATTGTAGACACTTTGCTGTCTTTTCTTAAGCTGTTATTAATGTGGTTAAAGCAGTAGTTCTGAGAACAAGTGCATTGAGAGCTTCTCTTTAAAATTTAAAAGCCTATATTCATATCCTTGCTCTGGGGCAAAATAAAATACTGCTTGTTTGATTATCCAAATTTAACATTCTCATGCAAAAAAAAAAATACTCACCCTGTTTTTTGTTGAGACAAAGTCAGATATTCCTGTGGATGCCTTTTTCACTTTTTATTATCTTTTTTTGGTTTCCTTTCTTATAAGTGTCTCTTCATCATCTGCTTTCCTTCTTTCTGTCCTACTGAATTCCTTTTCTGTTGTTGTTTTTGATTCCTTCCACTGCTTTCTAGCCATTTCCCCCCGCCTCCATTTGTTGTTGTTCTTTCTAGTCATAACCAACTACTGGTGTTGCTGCTTGCTTATGGAATCACATTAACAGCTCAGAATAACACTGCTCTACACAGGGTACCAAGAAACAGCAATCAATCCTTCCTTAAAAAAATGCTTACAGTGGGAATGTGAAATCTGGAGGACTGGCATCCAGCTGGCCCCCAGGTTTTGGTGTTTGGGCTGGAGAGTGGTTGTGTTGCTGTCAGGCAGTGCTAAGGCACGTGCTGAGGTATGGGATGCCAGTAATATTTAGTGTCCTTGGCAAGGGAAAAGGTTCACCACCACTCACCCATCGTCCGAAAGGAAAACGTGAAGGGAGAGCCTGTTGGGAGGTGTGACGTGAGTTGGTCTGTCATCCAGGAGCCAGGACCACAGCCAGGAATAATACCCAGGTGTCATCAGCCTTAGACACATGCCCTGTGCTGTAGCAAAGCAGGATTTTTGCTTCTTCTATTTATTTATATTTTTTGTTCTTCTATTTATTTGGCTGTCTGCTCTGTTTCAGTCTTCTCTTGTCTTCAATATGTCGTGGCTACTCATGACCTCTCGGACTGCAGCGCAGAGGGATGTTATTAAGACTTAGTGAGTTTTCCCCTCATCCTGTGCTGGAATATTTGTCTGTTGCCAAAGAAATTGAGGTCAGAATCAGGGCTTCTTGAGTACCATGTGACAAAAAGTGTGTATGTATGTATGTGTTGAAGGTACCAAAATACTCTTTAAAACCAAACAAGCAAGATTTGTGAAGTTAAAAAGGCTAAATTGGATTTGTGATGGAGTGTGAGAACTAAGGTGGAAAATGAGCTGTTTTCTGTGGTTATGTAAAGGTAAAAAGTGCAGCCTTTTAAAGAGAACCTTTAAACTATTAAACCTTTTTAAAGGAACACACCAATCCTTTGCTGAACCTGCTAATTAGAAGGTTTTGGAAGGTAAGCAACCCTCCTTCCTGAGGGAACGTGTCTGATAGTAAAGTTTCTAAACAGAGCTGGAGTCTCTAGGCCTGGTGATGGTGATGGCCATTGATATCAAGTGGAAGAGGTAACAGCCAGATATACAATGGGGAAAAAGCCCAGGAACAGGGCATCCTTCCTGCATTCACCCAACACCAGGAGACTGCTCTAACTGTCCTTCCAGTTGGAATACTTTTTAATTTATTCCCTGTTTTCAGATAATAATTCTAGGGAAAAGCAGTTTCTCTCTTTTCAGATTGGCAGATCTTTGTGGCATTCCTACCTTGGAAAGTCCAAAAGAGACTCAAATTTATTAAAAAAAAAAAAAAAAAAAAAAAAGGAAAATAAAATAAAATAAATAAAATCTCGGGTGTAATCTCTTACTCCCCCCCTGCTCTGTTCAAAATGAGATACTCTCCCCTTGTTCAGAATAAAAGCTGTGATAATCCATTTCCTTTGCTGTGCTAATCCATTGCCCGAATGTCCTGGTAACATAATTTGATTATAGTGCTTGGGCAGCTATTGTATCACTCCTCTAAAACAACAGCGTTTGAAATGTTCGAATCCAAGGAACCCGGAGCTGAAGCGCGTACAGCAGTGACTAATTGTGTGCTAGTGAGTATTCCTGGAGCTTCCTGATTTATGTCCCTCCTTGGCCAAGACACACTTGCAGATGAGTTCTTAACATATTATTTAACAAGATGGTAGTGCTCTGTGTTTAAATAGCTTATTGCTGTGTGGTTTTTTTTATTCTCTCTCCCCATTGTGGGGTTCAGATCTTTATGGGAAAGCCACGGATCCAGATTCCTTCTGGAGCTGTTGCTGCACCAGCGAGTAAACTGTGTAGGGCTTCTTTCAAGAGCTACAAAAGTAGCCTGTGCTCCTTACCCAAGAAAAGTTAAGAATCCTTGTCATCTGTGGGTTGGGGTTTTTTGTGTTGTTTTTTATTTTTTCTTTCCCTTTCTTCCCCTACTTGAACCCTGATTCTGAGGAGCTGGAGCAATTACCCAGCCTATTTTACAGCCTTCCATTCAGAAGAAGGTGGGATGGGAAGGAAAGTCTGCCCTGGATTGCAGATTTTCTCTCTAGCCCCCTTCACCACCCCCAAGTCGCGTTGCTTCTACCTGTGAAACAGCAGAGGAAAAAAATCCCTCTTGAACACTTTTCCCTGGCTTTAATGAGAGATTAAGGAAAAATCCTTCTTGTCCAAAGAGAGGAGGTAGGAGAGGTGAATGTCTCTAGCACCCTTTAGGAAAGGCTCACCACCACGAGAATGCTGTTATTGCCAAATCCTCCCAGACTCTGCACCAGGCTGTTGTGAAAGGCTCCTGTGAAAAGAAGAAGCGCCGTAGCCGGCGTGTGCGTGCCTATTTCTGAAGGTTATGCTGGATTTCTGCCACGCCACAAAATTGATTCGAATAATTTATAATAAAAAGTGGGGCATGGATTTCAGAGATGGATAATGTGATGGTGGAAGGAGGGAAGTGGGTGGCAGGGAAGGCAAATGAGACGGTTTCCCTGGTCAGTGGGTACACCCCAAAGTGTAGATTTTTCGACTACTGTCTGTAGGAAGAAGCTGCCGCCCTCGCTTTCGTTGTCAGAGATGATGCTATATGCTTGGCTGGATATAGATTGTGTGCTTACGTGTTGCTGTTTGTTTATTTATTTGCAGTAGGACTCAGGATATTCCAGGTACTTTCCAGATGTTTATGGATAATCACTGCTCCGAGGATTTCACAAATCTGAGACAGGCCAGAGAAAAGTAAATAGGTGGGAATTTATAGGTGTCCTGGTTTTGCTAAGATAGTTAATTTTCTTTTTAGTAGCTAGAACAGCTGTGTTTTGGTTTCAGTGTGGGATTTGTTACCAGAAGAATGTTGATAAAGTACCGATGTTATTAGCTGCTCCTGGAGCTCAAGGCCACTGTGTTTGGCTGGTTCACAGCTGCATTAGGACTGGGAGGGGGGAAGTGTAGTAATTAGCAAAACCCCAAATTGTCATTTGGATGTGCCAATGAGATATTCCAGATCATATCACGTCATGTCAGTATATTAACCAGGGCTGACCAAAAATCAGGGGGATTCTCTCAGGGATCACTCGGGCTCTCACTCTTCTGGGGTTTGGGTTTCGGGACTGTCTCTGCTCCGGGATCACTGGCTGGGACAGGCTGGGCATCAGTCAGTGGTTGGTGAGCAACTGCACTGGGCATCACTCATTTGTATTTTCTGTTATCACTGTTGTTATCATTATCATTTTATTTTAATTAGTAAATAGTTTTTATCTAACCCATGAGTCTCCTTGCCCTTTTCCTTCCAGTTCTCTCCCTTACTCCCTGGGTCAGGGGGTGAGACAGCAGGCTGTGTTTGGCTGCAAACTAAAAGGGTGAAGCCAATCCACCACAACAGGTTGGTACTGAGGAACAGGATGAGATTCACAGGAGGCAGTGTGTGTGTGTGTGTGTGTGTGTGCTGTGCAGGTGAGGTGGGGAGAAGGATACGTGCAGAGCCCTCCATGAAAGAAACAGGCACCACGCAGACAGGTGCTGTGACTGCCCAGCCTTCTGCCTGCTCTGCATTTATCAGCCATCAAGGCCCAGTAAACGTGTGCGCTTTGGTCCCTGGTGTGTCTGGAAAGAAAAGAGATCCTTTGCTTTGCTTCTGCATTACAAGTCAGTCCTTGGTCAGTGTAGAGCTCCTGACACCTGATCTGTCTCTTGGCCGCTCTGCCCTGTGTTTGTCGTGGCGCGATGTGACGGCTGTGTAAGTGGAGTTATTCTGTCGTGTTCTGTGCAGAGAAATGCTGTGAAGATGAGAAAGCGGGGGAATGAGGCACGTGAGGGGTGTGTGTGTGTGTGTGTGCGCAACATGAGGCTTGACAAAGGCCGGTGAGAGGTAGCACTGGGCTTTTGCACACGTGTTCCTTGGGGCACAAACTGTCGTTTGTCTTCAATTCAATTTTTTTTTTGCTGTGATTAAAGCCCCTGAGACAGAAAACAGAAAGAAAATGTTTTCTCTTCAGCCGTCATTCTCGCATTGCTTATGTGCGTATGAATCATTCCTCCTCCATCTGGAAGGATGAGATGCAGAGCTCCTTTTCTTAAGGAGGTATCTAACGTACATCCTCATAGCAGCCAGCAACTGGCATGACAAAAGAGGTACAGCTAGTGGCTGGTGCTTTTCCCATCCATCTTGCCACTGGAAACATAACATTTTTGCAATGTGCTTGTTCTTCAGGC
>NW_010316869.1:0-8142 GCF_000700745.2 Antrostomus carolinensis | reverse complement strand
GTTCCATGCTCTTCCCTTTTGTTTGTGGTGCCTCCTCAGTGGCCCAAGAACTGGAAGTGGGAGTAACAGCGATGAACTGTTTTATTTTGAGTGTGACACAGAGTGGATGGGAACAGTGGGGGGTAGTTGTGGAACATCCTCAGGTGTGGGAGGAATCTTAGAGGTCTTTTCCCACCTTAATGATTCTAAGATCATCAAGTCCAATAGTCAACAAGAAGGTGAGCAGCAAGGCATCTAGCACTGCCAGTGTAACAGCAGATGTGAGAGAGAAGATCACCTTTTGCCTCTAACCTTGTCAGCTTTGCACGGGACAAGGCAACATTTATGAGTGTTTAGTGCACAAGGGAAAAAAAAGATTATTAATTAAAAAAAATCAGGTAAACTGACCACTGGCCTTCACTTGATTTGCAAGAACACCAAGGCCCTGACTCAGCCCCCTCCCTGGAATTTTTCAAAGCCAGGTTGGATGAGGCTTTGAGCAACCTGGTCTAGTGGAAGGTGTCCCTGCTGCTGGCAGGGGGGTTGGAACTGGATGATCTTTAAGGTCCCTTCCAACCCAAACCAGTCTGTGATTCTATGATTCAAGTGTTCCTGTGATATCAAGAAGGAATTTTGTTGCCCATCTTTTTGTAGAGAGGTGTTTAACATGGTGTCAGAATAGGCAGTAGAGGGAAGGTCCCCTTAATCTTAATACTCTGCTTTAACAAATCTGTTGTTAGCTTTCTCTGTCACTGAGCATAACTGGAAATGTCCTCATCTTGCAGCAGTGACCAGCTCAATATGCAGTTCAAGCCTTTCTACATGTGGAAGCTGGATGTTCCTCTGCTGAAGTTCCTTGAGGCACTCCTGAAACTCACCAAATGCATTCCCGTGGGATTGGACATGTCTTTGCTGCTTCCTTCTTTTGAAGGACAGTTGGAGAGGAGGTAGAGGAAAGTCCAGGATACACTGCCTGCCCGCAGGGCCTTTGGTGCATTTAATGAGCTGATGTTTGGACCAGTTGTTCTCAGAGCTGGGACCAGTGGCTCTGTCTCCCTGGGGAGCGCCTGTGCAAACAGGAAAAGCCTCTCTGCTCCCCTTCCCTGCTCGGCAGTTTAACCAGTGTCTGTTCTGTAAGGCAGGCTGGTTTCTGCTGCAGGAGCTGAGTCATCTCTCCATCTCACACAGGATAGTCTGGAGGTTCAGGGCACTGCTCCTGCAAGACCTCGGCCAACTTAGGTTGGGGTGGGAATGGCAGGGAGGAAGTCATCAGTCTGCCTCTCTTGAGGGAGCCAAGTCCTGCATGGGGGATACAGGGTTGTGGCCACTGCTGCTGGTGCCCTGTACACAAGTGAGGAACTTTGGCTTTTGGAAGGACAGGTTCCTGTCTTGGTGTGTGGAAAGAGGGACCTCCTTTCTGCTTCTTTGTGATGGGTGGGTTTAAGATGCAGCCCTGTTCCTAACCTCTCATAGCTGACTCTAGACAGCGATGTGCTGAGCTCAGGGGTGCGAAATACCAGCCTGTTCCATAGCATGCTTTGGGTTTGGAGGAGAGAGGGGTGGCTGATGGAATCTGTAGGCTCTCTGCGGTGGAGTTCCTGTCCTGAGGTGAGAACAGCTCTGCCCCTTGCCTTCAGAGCTGTCGTGAGTGCAGGCAGGGACTGTGAAACCCTCCTGAACGCTGTGTGAGAGAGACTGTGTCTGTCTCCTTCCCAAAGGACTGTGGGGCGAACACTGTGGAGCTGGGATGGGACATGGTGTAGCAAAAAGCCACTTTGCCCTGGAGAGTGAAATACTCCGGTGTATTAGGGCTCAGTGCTGCCTTTGTATTTGGGGAGAAGCTTTTATTTTACTAGGGTTCAAGCTTCTGCTTTTATCTTTCCACTGCTACATAATAGCCTGGAGAAGGCCCTTCAGGCAGGGATGCTTTGTTACTTTCTTTAGCTTCATGATTGCTGTTTATACTGGAGTGTAATAAACACAATTAACATTTCTGGCTTATTTCAGGGTGTGTGTGCTTGCGTGTGAAAAAGATTTGGATACGTTAACTCTGCCATCTTTCTTACCTGTGCCTGAGATATTATCTGCTTACAATCCTTCCTGATAAACAGCAGCTATGGAAAGGAAATAACACTCCCCGTGCTCTTGGAAACATCTCAGTAGCTTGACTTGGGTAAGGGAAAAGCAAAAAAGTACAGTGGTAATAGGGATGAGAGGTGAGATATGTACAGTGTCTTGCTTTGAAAACTGGCTTCTGGATCCTGCAGAGCACAGTCAGCAGGAGGAGGTTGTTCATATTGCACATGTCACCTGCAGTGTCCAGTGTGGCCAGCAGGACCAGGGAAGTTCTCTTCCCCCTGTGCTGGGCACTGGTGAGGCTGCACCTCGAGTGCTGGGTTCAGTGTTGGGCCCCTCACTCCAAGAAGGACACGGAGGTGCTGGAGTGTGTCCAGAGAAGGGCAACGGAGCTGGGGAAGGGTCTGGAGCACAAGTGTGCTGAGTTCCCGGCTGAGGGAACTGGGGGTGTTGAGCCTGGAGAAAAGGAGGCTGAGGGGATACTTTCTGGCTCTCTACAACCACTGAACACCTGAAAGGTGTTGAATGAGGGACACCCTGGGGCTCTCAAGGGGTGCTGAGGATGCTTTGCAGCGTTCCCAATGCGCTCGGCTGCGAGGGAACTGAGCCCTCCCAGGCTTGCTTGTGGCCACAAAGAGTGTGATCTCTCACTATGTTGCCCCTGGTAATCTCTGACTATCAATCATCCTCTTCTCATTTGGAAGGACTTTGACTTAATAATAATGGGAGATACATCAGCTTGAGTAATTTCTGTTTGAAGATATTAAGCTCTGTGAATACTGAAGAATATCATACCCTCAGCTTTTGAGCAGTTCTGACTGTAATGCAGTGCTGTTCTTGGAATGATTTGTTTCAACTATAGGGCCAGTTTAAATAGAGCTATTTAAGTATATGTTGTTCTTCCTCATACATCAAAAAGTGAAGTTGGGTGAATAATGAGTTATCACGGGGCACCACAATGAGATAAGAACTCATCATAGCTTTGCAATAAATGGCAGGGTTATTAAAGGAAAAAAAAAAAGAGACTTTTTGTCTATAAGCTTAATTGGAAAAGCTAGAAATGGTGAGTGGAGATTTTTAGCACGCTGGCCAACTGGCATATATTGTAATAAGAACAAATTTCTGTGTGCAGAGGATGTCCAAGTTTTTGATTGCTGTGCGAACCACATGGCTGTGGGATATTTTCTGATATGCTCCTTTTGTGTAGATAAGTGACAGCACCTAATTTCTGATCCTGGAGGGGAAGTGTAGGATTGTTGAACAGCTTTCCAAGATGCAGCACTTGTCATTAAAACCCAGCAGTGGACAATGGAGCTGTATTTGGCAGGTAGAGACTGTTTTTTTTTTTCCTTCTCATAGCAATGACTTGCACTAGAGTCCAGCACAGAGCCACCAAGATGATGAAGGGAGTGGAGCATCTCCCTGATGAGGAAAGGCTGAGGGAGCTGGGGCTCTTTAGCTTGGAGAAGAGGAGACTGAGGGGAGACCTCATTAATGTTTATAAATATGTAAAGGGCGAATGTCATGAGGATGGAGCCAGGCTCTTCTCAGTGATGCCCAATGGTAGGACAAGGGGCAATGGGTGTGAGCTGGAACACAGAAGGTTCTGCTTCAACTTGAGAAGAAACTTCTTTACAGTGAGGGTGCCAGAGCCCTGGGACAGGCTGCCCAGGGAGGGTGTGGAGTTTCCTTCTCTGGAGACATTCAAGACCTGCCTGGACGCCTTCCTGTGTGATCTCATTTAGGTTCCTGCTCTGGCAGGGGGATTGGACTGGATGGTCTTTTGAGGTCCCTTCCAATCCCCAACATTCTGTGATTCATGTCATGCTGTAGTTTGAAACTGTGTGAGGCAGTTTGTGTCATTTATGTTCTCATTTAGGTCTTCAACCTACAGATAGAAGCAGGTAGTTTCTGGCATTGCTGATCACATGGATTGGAGGTGGGGATGACCAGCCCTGGTGTCCAGAGCTATTAGACACTCACTCTTTCACTGAGTTTCATAACAAAGCCACCACGCTCAAATTTTCCAGTGGGCAGATTATGGATCCATCCTGCAGTTTAGAAAGAATTTTCAGAGGAATGATGTGCAAGATCCATGGCACTTTTCTCCCCTTTGTGGTGCTTACTTTAACTTATTGCTTTTAGTAAGTGTGTACCGCTGTGGTCTCGGCGATAGTTAGGAGGACACTGAGATCTGCCCATCTGCAGCAGCTCTGCTGGAAAGGTCTAATCTGCAGGAGCCCTTGTTTGCTCTTAAGGATGAAATGCAATTGAGCATCTGCTGAAGTCTGCTCTATGGGTAGAAATTAACTATAAATATATACCTGGGGATTTTTTTTAATCATTAGGCTTAAAATGATGATTTCCTACCAGTTGTAGGACTCCTAAAAACTGCTTTTTCTCCTTCCATAAGAAAAATATCAGTTTGGTGGGCAAGTGCTATGCCATGGGTAGGATGTGGCAACAATAATGTGGTGTGAGGAAAAAGAGCTTCCTGCTCTGCGTTCTTCCTGATTTTTTTTTTTCCTTCCTAATTGCCTGGAATTGGAAGAATGAGCTGGTAGGATATGAATGTTGCCATCCCATAATGAGAGTTGTGATCATGGGTACCATGCAAACGTGAAGCTTCAAGGGACTGGGATGTGTTTAGAGGACAGACCAGGAATCATTCAGGCCTGCACGTGGCTTTCTCAGGTGGAAGGTAAGCTAAGGGAATGTCTGCAAAGCTAGTGCCCAAAGCTGGAGCTGTGCTCCCTGTTCCAGTTAAACCAATACATAAACCAGTCCACTTCATCTGCCCATTAATTTGGACTGCTTACCTTTCCAGTTTTTCCAGCTTGTGATTTGAACAGAATGAGCCAGTAGGGAAAATGACGGTCTTGGAACTGGCTTGACTTGTCTGTGTCTCTCCCCAGAACACCAGTTTCTTTTCTATCACCAGAACAGGGACTGACTCCACTCCTATTGTTCAGGACACCTGAGACTCCACAGCAAAATCATCTGCTGCTGCCTAGAAAAGGGACAGCAATGGAAAACGTGCCATCCTTTGCCAGCTCCTTCTGCTCCTCTCTACCTACTAAGGCTTTTCTCCACTGTACAAATGGTGTAGCAGCTGCGGCTTGAAAGTCACTGGGGCTTTCCCCTCACCCTGGGGTATTTCGCTGTATCCAGCCCTGGCACCTTCACAATCAGAGGCAGCAGAAGCTGTGTGTGGGGCCAGGGTCACGTCTGTGCCGAGCACGCTGCCTCTGACAGCCCTGCTCTGCCTGTGTCTCCTTCCAACGTGACCACAGCACACGCAGCGGGCTGGCCCATGGGAAGGCAAGTTGTGCTGTTCTTCTGCCTTGAGGCCTTCAGGCCAGCAATGACCTTGAGCTTCTTGTCCCTGAAGATACTAGGGAGTAGGAGGAATGAAAACCTCTTCTTTTTTATGGAGAACCAAACACTTTTCTGGGTTACTGGGAGATCTCTGGGATGGGTTGGATTGGGTTTTCCTACTGTGCGTGTGTGTAAGAGGGGGCATGGGAGGGAGAAGGAGAGTGGGTACTCGGTACAACGTTTAATTTTGTTGTGTAACTCCTCCACAGTGTGCTCATGACGTGTGTTTCTGACTTAACCAAGAAGTATTGAAGGTGCAAAGGCTCTACATGTCCTCCCTGTTCCAGGAAGTCCTGACAGCCTTCTGGCTAAAGAGTCGACAAGACTCCACAGAGACCCTTTGGTATTGTGCTGCCTGTGGAAAGAGAAGTTGGCAGTGGGAGTCATTTTCTGGCTTGTGTTGCTGACTGAAAAAATAAAAATAAAATAAAAAAGAAAAAGTCAGCTTTCTTGACCTGGAACAGTGCCAGGGCTGTGTGCAGGCTGGAGAATGCAGCCAGTGGTCTTCCCCTCATGCCTTGGGGTCTTTTGAAAGAGATTTCTGTGATATCAGAGTAGATCCTAACCTTGCTTGGGATATCCTGGTTGAATTCAGAGGTGCGTAGCTGAGATCTGAGGCCTGCCTTCTCCTCAGGCTGACTTTGTTATCAGTTTTCATACAGCTCTGCATGGGGCAGTCGTATAAGCTTTGATGTTCCATATTCTCACTCATCACTAAGGGCTCCGTGCTTTCGTATGCTGACTGTGTATCAGCGGATACAGCTGGTATGCTCACCCACCAAAAGGGTTTCTTTTGTTTCTCTGATATTACCAGAAGCCATTCTCAAGTACATTCTGCCAAACAAAGGAAAAGGAAACCTGTGAATCTCAAAAACTTGGAATCTCAAAGATGACCAAGTAGGGAAGTTAGATCTTCTGGCAGCACCAAGGCTGTCTGACACAAAAGATCACAGCAGTGATCCTTGTCTCTTGAGATTTTGGAGATCCAGGGGCTGGACTTCTCTTCTTACACTGAAAGTTGCCAATCTCCAACCAAAAGAAAGAGGAGAGGGGAAAAAAAAAAGACACAGACATATGAGTTGGTTTCATTGGGAGGGGATATGCTGAAAACTTGTAAGTGAATTGGCTCAAGCTCATGATCAAAACTCTTCCAGGGGTTGGCTGTGATCTCCTCTTAACATTCCCACATTGTCCTGGGGTGGGTTTTTGTTTGCTGCTGGCTTGCCTTTTAGTCTTGTGTCTGCACGAAGGGGAGGGAATAGCGTGTCAGGTGGCAAGAGACAGGAAACAATCTCCTCCCAGTGCATCTGAGGGACTGGAGCTGGGAATAAACCGCTCCTTAGAGCAGGAAAAAATAAACATGAAGTACATGAGTACATGAAGCTGCTGGAGTTGTTCAGTGTGAGGAACAGAGCCTGGCAGAGGAGATGCTGGCTGCAGCGTTGCACATCTTCCTGGCCTGAGTGATGTTGTGTCGGGGAATGGGAGAGGCTGAAATCCTCTGTCTTGGTTCTGAAGCTGGCAGATGTGATAATCAAGATTTACCGTAAGCTCCAGGGGGAGAAATGGAGAGGATTGCAAATTCCCAGGAGGTTGTTTGAATGCTGTGTGCACTTGTGTGAGGAATACAGCCTGGGAAAGGGATATTCCTCCTTCTTTCGAAGGAACTAGAGATCAGCTGAGACCGTTTGCTCTAGGATTCCACAGCAGTGTACAACGCAGTCGTGGGGTTGTTATTTTTGAATAGTTAGCAAGTTGGGGAGTAGTGATAGAAGTGATTAGAGCCCTGATTAACTGTGTTGCTTTTGATTTTGTGGCTGAACCAAAAATGTGGGTTGGTTTGAATTGAAAGATGAACATTTTCTTTTGCTAACATGAAAGATTAAGATTTTAGGTAATCCTAAACCCAAATATTTTGGATTGTCTAAACTCCTTTAGGTTAAAGAGTAAGTGATTGATAACAGTTTTCTAGTTTTAGAAAAACAGGAATCTTTCTGGCTGTTCATTGAATTCCAATTGATTTCACTCCTCCTGAATCCACATTTTGCTGAAGAGGACATGGGACAGATTCACCTGCAGAGGGAAGGGGAGCTGTAGGACCCCCAGCTGCTCACTGCACCACCAGCCAAAACCCCTCCTGTATCACGGGGCTGTGATCACAACCTCTCAGCTCCCTTATTCAGAGCAGTGCTGTGCACACCCTTGAAATAGTTCTCCAGTTCTCCAGACCAAAAAAAAACTTCCCAGTATCTAGAACAGATAAAACTACAAGTCAGTCACAGTAGGAAATAAAGTGGCTTTTTTTTTTCCCCCCAAAGAGCAGTGTGCATGTGGAAGGCAAGGGAAAATGATTCCCTCATGAAAAAGCAGTTAAAAGAGCTGAAGAGAGGAGCTAAAAAAAGGTCAAACCATGAAGGCTGGATGCAGACAGAGGCTGAACTATTTGCAGTGCACACAGGGAGCACAGTGTAAAATGAAGGTGGCCAGCCCAAGGAGTATTACCATGCATAGATAATACATATATACAGAGATAATATATGCATCCTACATCCTGAAAGCTTCTCATCAGAACAAATTGCAAATTGCACAGGAGTTCAAAAAGACCTGGTTGGAGAATGTGACAGCAAGATCACCCAGAAACCGCGTTCCTTGGAGGTCGCTTTGTTTTAATAGAGTCAGAGAATCACAGAACGGTTTGGGTTGGAAGGG
>NW_010316868.1:0-59309 GCF_000700745.2 Antrostomus carolinensis | reverse complement strand
GAAAGGCGACGGCGGCGGGGTGACAAAACGGGGGCGTGTGGGCTCCGTCCCAACACCCGGGCTCCTTCCACTGCAACACAGCGTCCTCCCCACGCACACGGCTGTGCGGAGAGGGAGGGGCAGAAAGATGAGCTGGGGGAGACTCTACCGTGCAGCCCTTTGAGGAGAACATCCATGTCCTTGGTGGTGAAGGTTGCAGAGCACGGAAGAAAGACCTTCAGGAGCGAGTACAGTGACTCCCGCACGGCTTGCGGTACCCCAGGTACTTGGGATCCACCGCGAGTTACAGGAGCCTACCCTGTAACTTCTCTGGAGCCATCATAACCCCTGAGGATGCACACGGTCTGCTGACTTGTCACCCAGATAAACAGATAAATGTTTCAGAGAGCTTGTGCTGTTCCGAGCGCTCTGTGTGTATAAATGCACAGATATTCACACAGGATGTTTTTGTCAGTAATTTAGAAGTGAGGTAACGGTTACATGTAATTCAGCCACGCAATGTCTCCGCAAGGTACCTTTAGGCTGACGTGGTTCAGCTGAGCCATTTTTGCACCAAACTGTTCTGTGACCACCAGTAACTACTTAGCAGAGGACAACAATTTAAGACAGCGTGCCACCGAAGAAAATGCACATACCACTCAACTACTTAAACCTGTATTTCCAGCCATTTGCAAAATATTGGTATTGCCACTCCAAGCTGCAGCATTTGCTCTCTCAGTACTGAGAGTATCCTAAAGGTCCACCAGAGAAGAGGATGTCATTGCTCTGGTAGTGGAGAGGTGTTGAAGGAAGGAAGGAAGGACATAAATGCGTAGGAAACCAAGCTGCACTTAAACCCTGCAGCCACAAAATTCTCAGGAAATGTGTTCATCATCTGCTTATATAGATGGGTGAACTGAACAATAAACTTACGAGTTGCAAGGTCACTGTTGTAGATAATTTTACTGTCAGATCTATTTCAACTGGAGGACTTTGTAATCAACAAAAACATTTTCTTGGTACTAAAAAAGGATGTCTACATTTAGATAATTTTCTGTTCTACTTTTGTGCCAGCAACTTTTTTACTGTATGGAGCAGATTTTAAATGTCAGAGCCAATAATACAAGCTAGAGTTCTGATGGTCTAACAGCCAGTTTATATTCCTTCCTTCCCTTCCAGATTTAAATAAGTTAGATGTTCCCTACATAAACTGCCAATTATCTGAAATAACAATTATTATTATTATCATCATAATCATCATACTAGTTAAAAGGGAAATTAACACTGAAAAGTGTGCCTGCACACCAGTGTATTGGTTGTATGTTGATGTAATTAGACCAAAGGGCTTCAGAGCTCCACTTGGGTGGGTGGGGTTTACCAATTCAGGTTCATGGTTTTTGTTCAAATTCTCCATAATGAAATCTGCTTCTTGGCTAATAATATTAACACAAGTAAAAAATTATTTTGAAAATGCTATGAAATTTAAATAAATTGTAATAATATTTCAAAACTAAAATTGTTAATAGTGCACATAGATCCTTCTATGGATATTGGTCCTGCAAAAGAAGGATTCTTAAGCCATTTTATTTTTTTCCCTAAAGTCCTTAATTTGAAGCATTTCTCTCTATTCTTCAGCATTCAGCAGGACATAGATTAATTTGTATATAAAAGGTATTAGCTGGCATATGTCCCAGAAAGTAACAACAAAACCAAATAAAACTCAGATCATCTTAGATAAAACACAGTATGTGTTTATTGAAAATTTTCAAGAGAAAGAAGTAAAATTGTTAATTTCATTGTTAAACAAACAGTGTTAACCACAAAACACTTTAACATTTCATTAATCAAAACTTTGTGTCTACCTGGCAAAATATGTATCAATCTGTTTTAACTATTAACATGGAAAATTAGTATTTTTAAAAGAAATACCAAGTATCCTTGAAAACCATATTAAAAAAACATTATCATTCATAAGTTGAAAGTGATAGCCACAAAAGTGCTAATTTGTTTGTGTGTTGTCAAGATGTTTCTGTATTTAAAGTGATGTACATTATCATTTCTTACTTTCAGGATCAAAATAAATATTATGGTAATCTCCTCAGCAACCGGTATATTTATCCATTTAAAGTATAATTTAGATAGAATAGTATTTTATTTTATGAAAAGTCCTTTTTCAGATGATGTCTTTCTCTCAAGAATTTAATAAACACAAAATCATGTTTACCTCCATCTACATGGAATTTCACTATGTAAAAGCATGTTTCACATATAAGATGAGAAAAAAACACACAGATTTCCTTTATGCTTCAAAGAGTTAGTTAAAATGGCTGTACTGCAGAATTTTGTTGGTAAACTACTAGTTTTGACAGCTTTCATCTGCGTTTCATTAATGTGCTAGTATTTTTTATTCATTTAGCTAAATGAAGGAGGAGACACAGGAAAAGAGTTTTTGTTGAGAGACTTGTCTACATAAGGGCATTAGTTAGCAGAGCAAGGCTGATCAGGAACGAGAAAAAGATGAAACAGCCTTGCTAGCAAAACTGTATCAAACATACCTCCACATATGTATGAAGTTTAAAAGTTGGTGTGACTTAGATTTTATAGAACAAAATGTCACAGACTCATTCTAAATAATGCTGAAAGCTTTTTACCTGCTTTTCCTTTACAGAAATTATTTATAGTATGTTTTTTTTAAAAAAACAGCCTGCCAGATTAATGTCTTTAAAGGCTCCTAGAACAGGATCTAACTTTTCTAGAAAAGAAACAAAATTTATGTCAAATTCCAGTCCCTGAGAAGAGCTAAACACCATTTCAATGATAAATAAATAAATAAATAAATAAGTAAATAGAATCAGCATGTGTTCCTCTCATTTTTATTTTTCTTAAACAGTGGTTTGTCAATGTACATATTCTTTTCATGCTATATTTTAAAATTAAGAATGGTTTTTCCATCTGTAGCTCCTTTCACTTTGATAGAATTCAGACATAAATGCAAAGTAAAGGCATTAAAACTTTTAATCCTTTATACAACTTTAAGTTTTCCTTGAACATTATAGACAATACAGAAATATACTAAAGAAACCCAACATGTATGAATGGAAACAGCAATTTCCTTGTTCCTATTCTATCAGAAGAATTAAGTATTTTGGCTAATTTTGAAAACAGGAAAAAAAAAAAAATTGTTCGATGACTTAAATGCTCGCAAACCAAAATTGTTCAGCTTATATTAGACTTGATTTCTTTGTTGTTTAAAATAACTTCCGGATCCAAATGTGTATTCAGCCCTTATGAATGCAGGTCAGATAGTTTGATACTCTCCCCAGATGTTTTAAGCACGTCTTTGATGATCTAAAGCTCAAGGGGCGAGAGTGATGTCAGGTGAAGAGAGTAAGATTACAATGTCTCCACAAAACATTCATTAAAGGAAGAATTTTGTCAGAATATTAAAGTAGAATAAACTTGTTGGATCTTGTGGGCTGAATGTCACCAACTACAGGAGCCTGTGATCAGTGGGCAACTCCTCTTTCAGCGGTTTACACTCTAGCCCCACCTGAAAAATGAAGATAGAACATTCAGCATTTCCACCCTTTGTCAGCTCTTCTGGGCTTTTTTTTTGCTCCAGTCCTTTCAAGGCAGCAGGTGGGAAGGAACCTTATATCCCCAGAGACGTATGGACAGCCTTCTGCTTTGTGTCCCTCGCGACTTCCAGAGGGCCACAGGATCACCGACCTGATGCTTTAGGTACACCCCAGCCATAGCAACAGAGGAAGATAATTGACTGTCAGACCCTGAGGGCACAAACAGCCTTCAAAGCCCTGACCAACCTCCCCCAGGGCACCCTGGGCTCTGCTCTGGCTGGATCTCCCCTGGGTAACCCTGCCAAAGTGTTCCCCCGGCACCTGGCCAGCAGCAGCCACCCCAGAGCTCGAGGCTTTCTGAGGCACCGGGGGATCCCAGCTCTCTCAGAAATGCCTGTGAAGCTTTTCCATACACCTCCTGCATTTTACTCATGTCACAGAATCACAGACTCACAAAATTGCCTAGACTGGAAAAGACCTTTAAGATGATCGGGTCCAATCATAAACCTCACACTGACAGGTCCTCAACTGAACCATGTCCCTAAGCACTATGTCTACAGGACTCTTCAGTCCCTCCAGGGATGGTGACTCCACCACCGCCCTGGGCAACCTGTTCCAATGCCTGATAACCCTTATGGTGAAGAAATTCTTCCTCATATCCAATCTAAACTTCCCTTAGCACAGCCTGAGGCCATTTCCTCTTGTCCTATCACTTGTTACTTGGTTGAACAGACCAACCCCCACCTCTCTACACTCTCCTTCCAGGTAGTTGTAGAGAGTGATAAGGTCTCCCCTGAACCTCCATGTCTTAGTCATTAGTCACATTACTGAACAAGAAACATGAATTACAGGTTTAAATTGACCTCTGTGGCAAAGGGCCGGGGCTGGGCTGTTCCTGAAGAGCTGGGAGCTGAGGGGAGCCCAGACTGTTGCCTCCCCAGGGGTGGGCATGCACAGAGGGGCAGTGATGGCAAACAGTCCCCATGGATGGGCCAGCCATTGTCACCTGAATACACAGCTACCATCCCACCTGAGGACAAGTCAGGAAACCCAGCCATCCAGGCTCACAGCCGGGACAGAAGACCCACCCCGGCTGGAGCTGAAATGGAGGCCTCGACCAGAACATACACGAGGATGCCCCAGGCGAGGCAGATCTGGGCCACACAGACTGGTTTCCACACACAGGGCCACGACAGTCAGTCACCTCTGTGATGGCAGAGAACTCATGGCATATAATTTCCTTCATAAAGTGACATACATCCATCTTCTGGGCACCTTATCGCTTCCTTTACTTGTCCTTGATGATGAACATTAATTACCAGTATCTCTTACAGACCAGTGATGTTGTTTAGGATGAGATTTTCAAACGCCCACATCCCTGACCAATTTCTGCCCCCACTAAAATTGTTTGTAAAGTTCCTTTCTGCTCCAACGCTAAATCAGCTCAGAAAGCTGGAAACCAGTTCGGTCTTACCTTGTGGTTTGAAACAAAGTTTCTTGTTCTTATAAGCAGAGTAGGCTGCTATTGATCCAACAACTAATATCACAAAAGCAGAAATTATAGGAGATGTAACTCCAGCTACTAATCCTGAATCTGTGGAAAAAGAGAGATTTTTTTTTTTTTTTTCAGACACCATCTGAAATGGTTTGAGTTAAGCTTATTCTCTACTAAGGTGTGTTTTTGCCAAGCTATGAGAATTCTTTTGTGAAACACTGGAAATTCATTAAATAGAACTGAGCAGAAGACTAGAAATTATGTTACATTACAGCTGGTGGGAAAATGTTGTCTTAAAGCCTAATATAGCATATGTGCTACTTTTGTAAGGCTAGCATTTTCTTACTATTTTATGATGATTTGAAACAAAATATAGAATAAATTATTTACTATACCTGTGTTTCCTCCATGATTGAAATTATGCTCCTCTTCTCCTGGAATAAAAGGTGAAGTTTCATCAAGAAAAGTTTTTCATCTTGTTTTGAGAACAAAGTCTTTACTCAGCCAAGTGTGATTTCATACAGAAGGGGAGAGAGCGTGGCTGGGCAGGACTGTGGGAGAGGAGCCCCCATTCCAGTCCTGACTGACAGCTGCATTGGCCAGAGGAATTACCATCCATCCTCCTCTGACACTTCGTTTTTGGGGAAGAATATTATCTTCTAAAGAAAGGATAATACTTAGCAGTCTACATCAAGCTGACTTCACAGAGAGTGGGAGGCCAGTATACTCTGGCTATTGTCTGTTGACAGGCAATCAGATGATTTATCAATAATTTAAGTCAAGATCATAGGCTCAGTGAATCTACTTTCACTTCTCAGCAGAAGCCCCTTGTTTTGGGACTGTCCTATTTAAATTCAAAGGGATTAAATGTGCAAGGTTCTGGAATATGCCAGAACGCTACAAAATGTTTAGGAATATGTTTCAAGTTTGAGCTTCAGGCTCAAAGCCATGGTTTGTGAAAGATAACTAATCCAAATAAAAATATCAGAGTCTTGTCCTATACCTTCAGTGACAAATATATTTGCCAAAGCAAAAGGAGCCAAGTTACAACTATTAGGGAGAAGCTGCAAGAACTGGCAAATACTACCTGTTACGTGTGGTGGTAAAGGCTTCCCATCAAAGAGATCTGAGTCATCAAAACCTCCTGCAAGACAAAAAATAGGATTTCTGTTGCAAAATTATCTGATCAATGGTAACCCGTTCAGCTCCCTTGTCCAGTCTTTTTGTAATGTACTAGGTAGTGGTGAGAGACCTTTGAAATTCCAGTTTCAACATGGCAGATGGGTGAGGTGTCTTGCACTGGATGCTCATTTATTCAAATTCACCTGGAAGCTGGACTGCTAAACCTGTTGATATATACCCATTCTGCATCTGTATTGGCACTTGTGGGAAGCGTGGGCTGGAGATCTCAAGTAGCATGAGCCTTTATATAATATGGTCATTTTAAATCCCAGTGATTCCTGAAGCAGGATTTCAGTGGGTCCTTTCTAGGAAAGACTCCAGAAGGACCTGTCCATGGCTCACCACCACAATCAGAAGTAAATATGGGATACATGGTGATAGCTGGAATAGATGCATCACATCCACTTGGTTTAAGTGGGTGTCTGGGACCACCCTCAAAAGCAATACAGGCTTACATCCATCTCCCTAGTCCTACCCATTGCATGCCCCAGGGCCGTCTCAGATGCACACCTCAGTATGGATTTGAACACAGTCTTATCCACACGCTGTGGCTAGATGCCAAATTTGCACCTTAGCATGGTTCAGTATATACATAGCCAAAATGAAAAGGTATACAAGGTGAGTGTTAGACTCATGCCACTTAGGAGTCAACGTGCCACATTTTGGGCAGGTAGAAAAACTTTATGGTACTAACACTAAAACTCAGCAAATCTTTCCAAGTCTTGCGTTGGGAACAGTGATTACAAAAGGGAGATGGAGGGAAGGGATGATAAAAACTGTTAATAAATAAATAAAAGAGGAAACTATTCAAAATACCTGCTCTGAACATTTCATAGTGCCAGAATTTCCTTAGGAAAAAATATTCTTACCAGAATTACTATAGCTTCCTGGTCGTGGTGGAAGAGGTGGGTATAAAGGTTTTCTTGTGATGTCACCTATTGATAAGTCATATTGTTAGATGGTTTGACAGGCAAAAACGAGAGCTGTAAATAAAGAGTATGATAACCTGAGATTTTATACCGATTTCTAATTTGTCTTCTGGTGAATTAAGAAAAGACTCTTCTCACTAGTTAAAAAGTTTCAAGCACTATATTAACAAATAGCTAGCTACTAAAACTTATCAGAAAGTGGAAAGGGAATATTTTCAAAATTAAAATGAGAAAAGAATTCATAAAAATGTTGAAGGAAAATATTTCATGCAGTTCTGGCAAGTGCTAACATTGTGTAATGCTGACAGCTGTGAAGCACAGTGTGTTACTGTAGGTGTCAGTGCTGCAGCTATGCAGAGCCGACAAAGAAGCTGGTGTTCTGGTCTGGGCAGGAGGCAACAGGCTATCTCTGTGCCATCAGCAGGTTTTACTAAAATCTGGAGATTAGTTTCATCTAACAGATGCTGAATTCATCCAATGCGTGATGAATTTTCTACTCTTGAACAGTGCAAAATTAAGTCAGACTTCAGCTTTGTTTTTTAGGACTTGTGCTGGTATTTGGCCTTAATTTTTGCCAAAGTATTAGGAAGAGATGCATTGGACAGAGCAGGAGATCTGATGACTAATAGCAGTTTCCAAACTGCACGTAGAGTGCTGGAGTAGCAAGAGCTAACTCAGGTCAAACCCTGACAAAGTTAATGTCCAAGGCTGTTGCTCTGCATATACAGAGTAGGTCCCCTCCTACCATCCTTTCTCCAACCAGTTCAGTCACATATTTAACTGTTTTCACAGCCAGACAGTGAATTTAGCTCTGAATAAATCAAAGTCAGGTCACAGAAATAAATACCAGCTTCCCTCCCTCTCCTTCAGTCTTTCACATTCAATACATGCCAGTTGCCCTTTTATCATGTTTTCTTCTTGCCTAGTTGGTAAATATAATGCTGCTGTTTGTGAGTAACACTTAGGTTCTGATTCAGCAAATTATTTAGATATATGCTTAACTTCAGGCAAGTTTAGCCTACTGCAGTGAATGGATTTTAGGTAGAGTCTTACAGCTTTGCTGAATCAGACTTTGCCCAATTAATTCTATTCAATAGAAGAAGAGACTTCTTCTGTTCCAGAACTGTGTGTAACGAACTAAGACTCATCATCACACAACAGCAGAAAAATACTGATCCCATTATTCATTTCTATTATGATGCTGCACTTATTCAGTCTTCTCTAAGCATAAGAAGATATATTCTATGGCACAGCTAATGAAAAATAAATGTCTTCAGAACTATTGACGAGGTGCATATCATTAATCCCATGTAGGAATGTCAATTAAGAACCTGAACTGAAAATAGAGCAATTAAATAAAAGCGGAGGGAATCAGAATTTGCCATCCTCTGAATGAAAAGGTGAGTTTTAGTGAAGATACTTAAGCAATTCATTAGTAAGTTAATCAACATACTAAACCCATCCTCTTATAAAAGCACCCATTAAAAACTTACAGGAATGGAACAATTAGCACAGGCAGGAAGAAGTGACAGTATAGACATAGGAATTATAAACAAAACTAGATTCAGCTTTATAAAGTGTGGGCTAATGTCATTCAAACACAGGCATGAAATGCCACAGGGGAACCTGGAAATGCGTAAAGCCTTGGAAATGGGAAAAAATAAAATTATGATTCTCCAAGACTGAAACATGAGCAAACCAGACCACTGTGACTGGAGTCATAGTTCAGGAGTTCTGTGCAATGGGCTGAGAAGTAATTTTCTTTTGTGCAGCCTCAAGGCTACACAATTTAAGTGGAATCTTAGGCTTTGATTCAATACTACTCGCATTTTACATAATTTCAGAGTACAAGAACCTTTCTGGAGTACTTCACATCCTTGGTATACCTCTAAACACACTAAACAAAATGTGGTGCAAAAATTCCCAAAGTTGAGGATTTCCTATGCCTACACAGCTCAGCACAGTACAGTGAATACTTCCTGGGTCAGTTCTGGATGTTATAGAAACACCTGGAAATTATAGCAGGTTACAACAGCTTTACTGCTTCAGGCTTAAGCTATATCTTGTCCATCGGTGCTCCTCTCTGAAATATATCTTCCAGCATTTCTGATTTGGGATCAGCAGAGTTACAACAAGCTCACATTTCTCTCTATCCACGGTTACGTCTGATGCCTCATCTTAGGCAGGTTCATTTTTGGTAGGTGAAGAAACTACTGCCACCCTGAACCATCACGGCTGAATGGGCAGTACATCCTCTCCGCAGCCATGACTCTGGTAGCCTACCACGGTAAGGTAAACCATAGCTGATGTAGTTCAAGCAGGTAGGCCAGACTGCAAGCAACCAGACACAGCCCAGACCGCTGTCCCTGCGCTGCATGATGGCCTCTGGCAGAAGGGCTGCCTGTACTTGAGTTGTAATGACTCCCATTACCACAGTTCCTCCTACAATCTTGAAATCTCACAGAATCACAGAATGTTGGGGATTGGAAGGGACCTCGAAAGATCATCTAGTCCAATCACCCTGCTGGAGCAGGGACACGTAAATGAGATCACACAGGAAGGTGTCCAGGCAGGTTTTGGATGTCTCCAGAGAAGGAGACTCCACAGCCTCCCTGGGCAGCCTGTCCCAGTGCTCTGTCACCCTCACCGTAAAGAAGTTTCTTCTCAAGTTTAAGCGGAACCTCCTGTGTTCCAGCTTGCACCCATTGCCCCTTGTCTTATCATTGGTTGTCACCCAGAAGAGTCTGGCTCCATCCTCGTGACACTCACCCTTTATATATTTATAAACATCAATGAGGTCACAAATTAATCTCTTCACAAATTAGGCAGACTTCAGAAAAAGCCTGTGAAAAACACCCAACAATTATATCTGAGAAAAAAAGGGAATACTCACCCCCACCAAGAGCATCTCCTAAATGCAGATCATTGTCTAAAAGTGAAAAGGAGTAAGACATAGAGAAGTGAGTTACACACAATTCTTGAGGGAAGTGTTTGACAAACAACTTTTTCAGGTCAGTCACACAAATTCAAATAAGATATTACACTTTTCTTGAAAACTGTTATAGAATTTAATATTTGCCTACACAGTAATTGACAAATGATACACTATTTTCTACTCAAAATACAAAAGGTTTCTTCCTGCTTTAAATAAACTCAGAATAAAACTCATAATGGAATCAAGATCAATACCTCTTTAATACAGTTGCAAGTACATAAATAAAATTAGCTATGTTAAGATATTAAAATGTACCTATTTTTAAAAATATACTTATTTATAAATATTTATGTCTCTGGTTAAAACTGATATGTACATATGCGGCTCAAGTGTAATTTGTTGAACTGCAAAATCTGAATACCTGTTTCAAGAACAAATACTAGGGAGCAATAAACCTACTTAGGGAGAGAGAATTGAATCAACTAATTTATGTAAGGGTCACAGTGACATAAAAAATTTTGCTTCAAGCAATCATATGTGCCTGTCTGAGGTTGGGTGACAGTCTGTTTTGGGGTTTTTTTGGCTAAGCTATAAAGGTCTTAAAATATACTTAAATATCTGCATGTGCATGTTATGCACTGAATCAACAGGCTATTGCCATTCTCCCAGCACTGTATATGTGTATCCCTGTATCTGGGCTGAAATTTTCTTTCCAATAAACAATTTGTCCATGAGCTGCAGATGCATAAATGAGAGGAACTCCATTTCCAACACTTAGGTGTGGATATGAGTATTTGGGCAACATCGTAGTGTGTGTGTGGAATGACACTAAACTCTGAAAGGTCACTGAGTAATAGGCAGAAATACATTAGATGGATATCATAACTCCAGGGATCCCTTTCTTACTCCTTATAAATGCGGAGTGCTGAAATGAATCCGAAGGGACAGCAAAATCTACCTAAATTTTGATACCAATCCTTATTGCCACACAAAATTAGATAGACACTCAATTTTATTTTCATTATAATTGCATCAGAACTCCTGAAACACAGGAAAATCCATCCAAATGCATCACCATGCAGAAGTTTGCCTTCATCTGTTCTCTATATCCACAAGAAATGTGAACAGTATCTAGTCTCCTTTGTGAAAAAACTCAGAAATGCCTTGATGCCACCAGGAAGTCTGGCAGGAAAATAATAAAATTCAGACTACATGACTCGGTTTGTTCTTGTCAAGCCAGGTGATCCTGTCCATGTCTGGCCAGCAGAGAGTTGCATTTCAAAAATACCTTTACCTGTCAAATGCTAACACTGTAAAAAGCAACAAATTGCAAACTGGATTCAATTTATTATCAAAATGAAGAATTTAGGTAAAATGCAGGGTTCCACTCTGGAGGGTTCATGCAGGGATTTGTGACAGAAATGCTAAGGTTGATATGAATGAAATACAAATGGAAATGCATGTTCCTGTAGGGACCAGAAGAAAAGGGTTAACAGAACAAACAACAAAGGTCACCATTCCCAGCCATAAAATTGAGGAATGTGTTGTTTCTGTCAAAACCAGCAGTCCTGTGCTCCAATAAGACAACAGCACAGATAACTTGTCAGCAGAGGAAAAGCAGAAGGGCACTCTAAAGCCAAAGGCTGCAGCTCCTCACCTCTTCCACTACTTTTCTTGTTTGCTCACACAGAAAATCAACTGTAGACATAGTCTGTGTACCCCAAACAAGCAAAACCAGATAGTGGGCAGCAACCTGGCCTAGAGGTCAAAGATGTTGAAGTAAGCAAGATTATGAGGCAAAGGATCTGTCCATAAAAGCTGATGACTCCTAAAGGTTATAAAAGGATCTGTACATAAACTAGCTTGTCATTTCTTGTCAAGAAGAATCACAGAGACAGGATGAGGACTCAGTAGCTGGCATACCTTATCCGCGTTGCACATGATGCTCACCAGACATCACCTGATGCAGGTTCTCACCTGAGCACACACATCTTGTTGCTCCTGAGTATGTGGGTCTGAGGGTGTGGATGAGTTAACTCAATGGCAGGAGGAGTGTCAGTGAGTAAAATCAACTGATTTAGAGATTTGGTAAATAAATATCACCTTCTCCTTCCATTACATTTTGTGTTCAGTTTTGTTACATTAGATGGGAGGTACCTACAGGAGAGCTCCAACTCATGCAGAAGTTTCTGTGTGGGAAGCGATGCCCAGAGGACATGGCCTGTTCAGTAATTGGCCATAGCTAAATCAAAATCATCATCTCAGCCAGCTTAATTTCTCAATGATACTGCCTGAGTAAGACACAGAGGGAACCCTGAGGTTAAGATGAAGCATCAGGCAGATGCTAGGACAAACTTTTGTATCACATTTCTGCACATATTTCCAAATCTAGTAACATACTTTGCATACAGAAGACAGCTAGTATTCATACAAATTATCTCAGCAATGGTACGTTAGCGAATATGATCCAGAATCTCATGGAAGACAGTTTCTACATATGGAAAATCAGTTATGACCCATTGTCTTCTTTACTCACTCAGCACAGGCCTTGTCGGTCTTCTGATCACTGTAGGCCTCCTGGTAATTATGTCGTCTGTGGGACACAATGACATGCCAATAAACAATGACATTTTAAACTTTTTCAACTTATCAAAAGAAGGTATCTGAAAATCTAGAGAACTGCATTCAATAGATCTTTATGTATCATGGCAGAAGCTAAAAATGAAAGGATATATTTTCAAAGCCCTTTTTTGTTTGTTTGTTTTAAAGAAAATTTTAATTTTATGACAGAAACATTGAAATCTAACATTTCTCAGTTCTGTATGGGTTTAACTTCAGTACTAGCCACTTCATATTCCAGTCTTCAAGGAAAAGGACTTGAGGTTTATTATTGGGTCTAAATGCCACGGTAAATAAGGATAGGAGATTTACCTACCTGGGTGATCAAGAGCATCAGCTAAATCAAAATCACGTTGACCTAGATGAAGGTGACAGAAGGAAAGAGACTAAGTCAGTGGGCAGGTTTCCATGATCTCGAGGTCTGAGGGCTCTGGACAGAACCAGAACACCAGTAAGAGGCAAAAGAAAAATCCATCCAAAAAGGAGCAGTGCAGAGCAAGCTGTCAGCTGTTGTCCCTGCTCCGTGCAGTCCTGAATGACCATATGAGATGGGCTCATTTAATTCAAATAAGCTGTTCATTCAGGTAACGCAGAGAGAAGCTGCTCTCTTGTGTTATCCCTATTGAGCCACAGTGCAAAAATGCCTTTGAAGAACATGGGTTGCCTGTTACAGGGCACAAGGGCTATTACAGAGAGAAAACTGAAGCCCCAGTCAGCTCGGTACTTGCAAACCAAAATCATTAGATGACAACTTTTAAAATCTTCACTATTGTTTTACTAATTCAGCTTCAGAGAAGCAGCTTTACTGGCAAACCTGCCTGGTGATCACTTGTAACATGAATCAGCCTTTTCTTTTTTTTTTTTTTTTTTTAATTCTTCCTGTAACACGTGCCAGCAGTAAAAGATACAGAGATGTGTTTACCTAATTTGGTTTCAGCTGTACCTTAAAATATCTGAAAGGGGAGAAAAGAACCCTTCCTATTCTGAGTTAGGTGACAATGATGTCATTAAATGTCACAGCAGAACAATTAGCATCCTGACTATTGACATTGGCAGATAAATAAAAATGGAAAATATTTAAAATGTATTAAACCGAAGCATATGACTTTGAGTGAACAAACACAGTTATTCACGTGAGTTTTACTTTTCACTCTCTGCATTCTGCTACTTTCATTTTAATACACAGCCTTCATGAATCACCTCTTTGCAGAGTCTGCATCCATTAGTTTTCAACCAGACTGAAACTTCACTGTCCTTGTGTTTGCACACCAAATACAAGACCAGCCTGCACAAACCTGCAAAAAGTCATGACATGCCATGGCTTCCCTAAGCAGAACTGTTTTCCTGCGCTCTATTGAGTAAGCCTTTTGATCTGCATCTATTTATTATCCTGTCTAAAAAACTTAATACCCAACTCTTCAGTGAAGTGTTTTTCCTGGTAAGTCTTGAACATTTCACAGCAGGAAAGGCATCAATTGTTCAAGCAGGGAAACTGAGGAACAGAGAGAGGTTGTGAGAGGTTCTCCAGCACAACAGTGCTCTGGGTTCAGTTCAGCCTTCTCAACAGGTGCTGTCCATCTTCATGGTATTCTTCATGTTAATCACTGTTCCTGAATAATAGCTCACGCCTGTGTCAAAGAGCTCCTGGGAAGATTAATTATCAGTGGTAAAACACTGTGTGATCCTCAGATAAAAATCCGTGCAGAACCATAAAGTAGAAATGTTTTGATTCACATGAGGATTTTCATGTAAGTCTGTGAACTTAATTATACCTGGTGGCTGACGGAAAAGATAAAATGAAGCTGGAATGCAAAACAGCGAAAGGTTTCTAAAGCAAAACTGTCCCTATAAAATATTATGACAAACCTGTGTTTGGAAAGGAAAAGCAGATAACAGCATAAGGCTTTCCTGGTAATGTTTATTAGAGTAGCATTTTATCTCTTATCATTTGAACTGATCATGGACTGTCACCTCATCCAACCGCATCTCCTTCCCCTGCCCTGGCCACTCAGCCAACCTAGCTAAGTCCAGTAACCTTTGGACTGGGTCCTTAGATGGATAATATTCCAGGACCCTGTCAGGTTATTTTTTTTTATATGAATCTATTAAAATATATAAAATTAACAAGTGGATTCCTCAGAAGGTATTCCCTGCCAGAGCCCTGAAGACATCGCCAGTCCTTACTGGCCCTCAGCCCCTGCCCGTGGGCTGTCACAGCCCTGCTGCTGCCCACCCATGGGACCAGTTGATCCTGTTGCAGACCCTAACCTGCAGGCTGACTTCCTGCTTTGCCTCAGTGTATATGGTCATATTTTATTTTTCTGAAGCACTTCTTCAGTGCCAACAATACAAGCTACTTAAGTTTGACTGTCCTTTGATTTTCTGCTCTGGGTAAATCTTCATTCTTGCTCAATATCCTGAGTACTGAAGGAGGCTGTCTGACCTCAGCGCTGCTGCTGCAGGATACTGCCAGCAGAGTTCAAACCAATTCTCATCAAGGTGAGTCATCAGAACTAGTTTTGTACCACCGAAGAGCTGTTGGCCAAACCAGCTCCTTTGTTACAGGTCCTGACACGCAGGAACTAACAATATGGAAAGCAGCTACCAAGGTTTTAATGCTGTAAAGAGGACATGACAAAATCCTCTTGTGAAGGGGGACTCTGGAAAACTTTGAGGTACAATATTTCTTTGAAGTTAGGGAAAAGAAAAAAAATAAAAGGAGGAATTTAATCAAAATAGAATATGGAATTCAAACAAGATGATGCAGATGCTTCCAATTGCATAAGAACCAAAGCAAAACAATGGACTGAAACAGTTACTAACATCTGCCCTTCTCTTGGACAATACTGATGTTTCCCTCTCCTGTTGCATGTTTGCTCTGTTATCAAAAAAGTGGGAAAAGACAAGAGGTGTTCTTTTGAGACAGCAAGGGAAAAAAAACAGAAATAGAAATAGAAGACAACTACAGAAATTTTAAGAAGAGAAAAAAGAAGCCTGAAAATCCCCTGCAGAAATTATTCAGATTGATTTTTTAAAATTATTTCTCATGGTAAACCAAGTAATAAAATAAACAGCCACCAACACAGAATGACTAATTGGGAGTAAAACAGGAATCTACACTGAAATCTCTTTGGCTGTGTAAATATGAACCTTGACAGATGGCTAGATTGTATGTGGACATCTGTGTAGCATGGTAAACGATATTCCAATAAACCAAAAGACTGCTTGAACTTCCATCCTGACTTCCTCCAATAATAACATCGAATGACCGCAAGGAGTAAGATTTTGTGGAGCCGAATTTTAAATGCTCATTATCATTTCTGAGACTGCACCTAGACATTTTAAGAATCTAATTTGGAAGGATAACAGATGGTTAAATAGCTGAACAGCCCAGATTTCATCTGCAAAATGGTGGGTTTATAAACAAAAACACATTAGAGACTCAGAGAATATTTAGCTCAATAAGAACTGCAGTCACTTTAGGGAACTCTGAAGATAGATGACAATGGAAATAAATTATTCAAGCTTCTTCACAGAACAAACAGACTGAAAGAAAATCATTTTCTATGTATAAAAATGGCCTTTTTTTTGGACCAGCTTCCATAATAGAAACAGCTGGAAATATATCGATGAAAATGACAATGAAAGAAATTTTAGTGGGGAGAAAACATCTTTGTTCCTTTGGGGTTTTTTATTTGATTGAATTTTTTTGTGTGCAGTTTTTGTTGGCTTTTTTTTTTAAAAAAAAAGGGATAAAGTTATGAAGAAATTTAGCTATGCAGGAGATATTATCTCAAAGTTGTCTCTGTTACAGCTTTGGGCTAGCATGCTATTTCTTGGCATCACTTCTAGTCTTTCTTCTGGGAGTATCCCTGTTTTTAGATAGAAATAAAATTATGGTAATAGTGGTTTTTGTTGGGTGGTCTACAATGATTCATAACAGACAATTTGAGAAAATGCTTATAAGCTCCTGCCTGACACCACGGAATAGTCCTTATCTGCAAACGAGAAAAAGCCAAGCTAAGAAAGCAAGCCTTCCAGATGGATATAGTTTGTATCATGAAAGGACCTATTTTAATTACCTTTATGCTAGCTGCTCAAATGCAATGAACTATACTAGCAGCAGGACTTTTGCTGGCACTACCAGCCTCATTTGGGATGAAATTCCTTCATCTCCACCCAACACATGTAGCTGTGCCAGTAAAAATCTGCAGTAGTGTAGATGTGGCCTACATAGCTAACAGTAGATTTCTCTGTAGCAGGCAGGCAGGGGAGAACAGAGTCCATGAAGCCAAGCACCAAAACACAGCAGCTTAAATTTCAAAGTTACTACATTTATTTTTACAGGTTTGATTCTTCTGGGTAGGACATTTGATTTCACTAATACCCATACTTTCTATGAGCCTTTTGTATATCATATGTGGAAGGCTGGTGTTATAAAATCCTTTTAGACTGCTTGCTCTACTACGGAGACTGTTACGGCTGCTGTTTGCCACAGAGATACTGAGCCAGTAAGTTTCTAACTTGTAGTAAGTTCCATTGAATATAAGACACATCCTGCTGAAGCATCACAGAGCTGAGGTTGTCTTATCCCACCCACCAAGGCAGCCCCCTGCAAAGTCAAGTCCTCAGGCACATGTGCATTTAATGCTTGCAATTTTTGCCCATGTTAGTTTTCTGAAAATGTGACTGAAATATCCAGTCACTAAAATAGAGAAAGCAGCATCTTTTGCCCATGGTTGAATTTGTGACCTATGTGTTAAATAGATCCATCACCCCTTAGCTATGTAGCTGATTGATCACAAGGGACTGAGGTCCCACAGTTTTTGAGAAGGATTTACGAGAAACAAGGCTGGATTCTGCAGGGGGATGTTACCTGTTCATCATCACAACTGTAGTCAGAAGTTTTCTGATAAAGGGCTACCATGGCATCACTCTGCAATTTTTAATCTCCGTAAGTAGGCTCAGTCTTGCATTGGATCCATATGAACACTGCTTGTGGCCATTAAAATGATGCACATTTAAATAGGACAACATGAATATTGCTAAGTGAGAGTCAGGTTATGTGACAAATTAAATTAACTTCTCAAGCATTTAATATACATAGTCTAGTATCAAAAATTAAGCTAAGATCCATGAGAAAATGTGTTTATATGTGTATATACATTTATCTGGCCATGTATCTTAAATGGATACATGCACATGTGTTAGATAAATCCTTTTGTCATTAATATGATTAAATTAATGGGTTTTGAGTGCATTGCTAGCATTCATATGATTGGGATGAGATTACCTGTGTTACAAATAAATTAAAAGCAACTAACTTAGAAATGTGAGCTAGACAGAAGCAAAAGAATGTTGATTTTTCATTATTTTAAAAAAAGAACAAAAAATATTTCTTCAGTGTAATTAAATAAGAATTGTTTTGTGCATACAATGAGCTTAAAACATTATGAAACTGGCAGAGACTGAGGAAGAAGTGAGTGACTCACAAATGAGAACAAAAATTTTCTAAAAAGGAACAATATGTTACCAAAATCACTTGTGGGACTCATTTTTTTGTTCTTTTTAGCTGAAATGGTAAGTTATTCTTTGCACAGATCATTTCTGATTGTTATACAACCATGACACATATTTCCCCTGTAGTGAGAAAATGGGAAGTATTCCCCAAGTACGTGATTCAGAACATATCCGTTTACTGATCCAACTTTATTCAGCAAGCAATTATGTTTGTTTAAAGGAAATTACTCATGTAAGAAAAGTTGTGGGAGAACATAAAGCTTTACACCCCACAGTGGACACAGTGGACAAAATCTCTATGAGTGGGTACTATTTCTTTGATGTAATACCCTTATGATCCATATTTCCTGATGAGGTTACTGTAGCTTTTTTTCCATCATGGCCCTTTCATTCCATAAACAACGATTACCATTACAACCCCTTGATGTTGGGGTGGAAAAATGAGTATACTTTAAAATCTGTAATTAAGGTCTAAGTTCCAGCCTATAGACCACAGCATATGGACCTGATTATTGGCTTCATGTTTTTCTAGGCCACTTCTGTTTATAGTTTGAATTCAAGGGAAATGAAAAGGTCTCACTTATTCATACAAGAACATATTTAAATAATTTAAATAATTACCAGCAAATAAGATGTACTAATAAAGCAAGAGTGGCAATACTGCTTTAGGTCTGTGCAGCATGGTCTCATCAAACATGAAAGAAAATCTTCTAGTTCGATGGTGTTTGTTTTGCTGTGGACAAACAACAGCTGTTCAAAGGTAGCTGCTGTTCTTTATGATGTGATATGCCCTACATACATAAAATAAACCATATATAATTTTCTATATTTTGCTTCAGAGTGAGTACAGAATAAGCTGGTGTGTGCTATAAAATTATAGGCAGAGCAAAGGAGTTGGGACCTCCGATGAAGCAGGACCAGTTGTTTGCAAATCTTACTGAAACTCAGATTTTCAACTTTTTGTCATGAGGATGCGAAGCTTAGGTCATAGCCTGGGCTGATTGGCCAAATGTTCTCTCTGTCCATGTGTTGTTATTTGCCTTTTTCAGGCATTTGGTCTGAGGGTGTCAGGGTTAATGATGGTCAAGTTACATGAGGACTGTACAAGCAGACAGGCCCAAACAAGAGACCTATATGAGTGTTCCTACTGAAACCCTATAGTGTGGCATAAGCAACAGCTGCGTTGGGCTTTCTGGGTGACCACTCACTCCCTAGTTAAGAGACAACAGAGGGAGCTGAAGATAATGTGGGCAGTCAGGGAGATGCCAGGCTTTTTTATTTCTGTTGTTCACAAAGTCTCTTTTAATGTTGCTCCTCCCACCTTCATCCCAAGTACACTGGCAAAATAAATGCAAAATAACCTTTATCTCTTCAATATGAGTAGCACAGATCTCAGTAGTGCTATTGGGTAACTAACGTTGAGTTGAATTTGTTTCAGAAATTCTGTTGTATAACTAATCCTGTGCTCCCTGAAGTCATGGTAGCCCACTGGCATAATTACCTATGTTGCTTCCAAGAGGTTTAGTAATACTGCCAATTCAAAGTGGACAAAGTGGACGATCAGGGCATGTTATACAGATTCTTTGCTTGTGTATTTAAAATGCAAGACAGCAAAGAAGCAAAGCCTTCTCTGCTTCATGCCATTAAAAACTTGTTTTCTGTAAAAGAAGAATGCAGGAAAGAGTTGCTAGACGTCAGCAAGCAAGTCTGTTCAGCAACAAAGTCTCCATGGAGTCTCAGGAGCCACCATCTCCTTTCATTTCAACTAAATGAGAAAAGTAATTAGGCTCCCTTTGCAGAGCTGAAGAAACCTCTGTGTATGCTGCTGGAGCACGCAGAGAAGCCTCTCTGAATGGTCTTTAACAAAGGGTGGTGGAGCATCAGTTGATATCTGGACTTCAAAAGCAGGAGATTCAGAAGAGGATCTGGCAGCTTAGCCTTTGGAGGCATCAGAAATCAAGAATCTGGGCATGTAGAATGCTCTGTAAATCTGGGTTGGATTTATGAACAAAGAGCCAGCTATCTTTTTGTTACTGCTATGCTCAGGAAACAAAATGACCCTTACAGTCTTTGTGGATAGAAATATCTGCCTTGTATCTCAATTTCTTCTCCTTGCAAATGGGAACCTGCAAGGCAGGATTGCAGTTTTGATGCGATATAGAGTGTGATCTGAGAGGCTTTGTTGCTGTTAATTCAGGACTGTTCCCGGTGTGAGGTGCATGTCCCTGGTTCCTCCACCACTGATGTTATAAGACCTGGGATGTAAGGAAGGACTTTGCTTCAGTTTACCTGCTAATCTTAATGCCTAGTCTGGCCTTTGTTTTCATTTAATCTGGAGCATTGTTGCCCTTTGAAACATATTGCTGTGATTTAGCTTTTTAAATAAATTCCTCAGGAATTAAAAATGCATTGATTACAGGCAAAACTTATATAGTGTAAGTGGAATTGTTATATTTTCATAACCTGTTTGAACCCTTTCTTTCAATTGAAATGGCCTATTTGCCTTCATGAGATATTGTGCTACAGACAAGATTTTAGATGGTGTTTTCCCATAACATTCATAGATGTCAGCTCCCTGTGGAAAAGAAGACTTTCCTCAAAACAATCTGAACCTCTCTCCTCCTAACCACAAGACAAAATGCTACAGAAAGACATATTTTTATTGATTTTTAATCTTGAAAGAATTATAACATTTACTTGTATAGTTATTACCCTCAGTAATATGAAAAGGGATAGACAATCACTGATGCAAATGAGGGAAAAATACAGACTGAAAACAGGGAGTCTGGGCACTGCTACCAGGCTTGCAATGTGGCAACAATGTTTGAAAAGTGAACCCAAGAAGCTGAGTAACCACACTGGCTGTTAGCTCTTCCCAAGCTCTGATGTTGCAATAGCTCTGCTACTGTTAGCATTTCAACTAGTTCAGGTATGTCTGTTTATCAAGCTGCCATCACACCTGTGGGTGATAGTGCTGACATGCCTACAGATGATGGCAGGTCTGGTATTGGGAGTGAAATAGTTTTGGTGCCGAGCAACAAAAGAATTCATTGTCTGACATATCCCTGCTGATACCATGAGTGCTTTGGCACATACACAGGGACCTCACACAGAGGGACAGTGAGGACTGGAGGTTGATGGAGCAGTATAAGAAAAATAGAACTGTGCTTTGCATCTCTCTCTCATTCTGTCTTTTAACTCCAGTGAAAATGACATTATTCATAAAACTAAGACACATAGTGTCTCAAATCCAAACAGGTTTGTAATTTTCTCCCCATAAAGTACCTCGTTAATTAACTGAGAATGTAATTAGCTTTGAGTCAACATCTTTGTAAGCCTTGGCTGGACACTGGTATGTGCTTTACTGGCTAGAAATAAATGCTGTTCCTTTTACCCACATAGCATGCAATACTTGATATAATAAAGTTGGTATGTCTTAAACTTCATCAACCTTTCTGCTGTCTTTGTTACTGACTAAACATGTGATCTATCAGTTGGTCTTAAAGACCATGGACATGTAGAATATATCTGTATTGGGAACCTGAGGAGCATGTCTGAGCAGTCAGGTCTGAGTAAGATTCTCAGCTGCTTTCCAGCTTCACATAGGAGAGAGCTCTCAGGTTGCACTGCTTCCCTGCTGCAGGTGTGCACACAGGTGTACAGCCCGAATGGGACCTGCAGTATGTTTTCAAACTGAGGTGTATGGCCCAAATGGTACCGACAATATGTTTCAAACAGGTGCATGATCTCACTTACTGGGGGGCTTGGACCTGGGCTGTGTCTACACTGCCACATCCTAAGTGGGCAGTGTAGACACAGCCAAAGCTGAATTACCACAGGTCAGCTGAGCCACAGTAACTGACGTGGGACGTTAGCATGAACTTCAGTGGAAGAAGTTTCTATTAAGTTTCTTGCATTTGGCTTGGGCTAAAAGCTACTCAGACAATTAGTTGTTGAAACTCAACTTATATGGGAGACCTCATGTAACCTTCCTAAGCTTACAAATAACAAGAGCCAAAGTGTGTAACTGAAGGTATGGAAGTCTGCAGTAAGCATGTTAGTTTCTGAACTGTATCAGGTCTCACTTTCCTTGTCCAATGTGGTCCTTGGTTATGCCATGCTTATGTTGAGATGTGTCCATCAAGGTAGTCTAGCCAACTAACTGAAGATAGCCAGACATAAAGGAAATGCTAGATGGCAAGGGGAGTGATGTGATCTGGCCTGGCTGTGATGCTTCTAGGAGCTATCACAGATGGTTACAGCTTAAATAAGAATTAAAAGGTGAATCATGCCATAGACATTCCTATCATAAGGATTTTGACCAGCTTTTCACCAACATGGCCGAGCCTTTCTCATATCATGTCTTGATTAGGACTGAGAAGTGGTTCCTGTAAACATCCCCTGAAAGATGGTAAATACTTTGATGATAAAATTCAGTGGCTGTTGCCATAGACATAAAATGCTTCCTTTTGCTTTCCAAAGTGGACTATATAGTTTCCACAGTCATAAGACTGTGCCAAAAGCCCACAGCAGCTTTCAGCACTGACTTCTTCCCCAAAGCAAGGCCTGAACTGGCTCTGAATTAGTACAAGAAGCAAGAATGTTTAGGCTGACTATCTTTCTAATTAAAGTAATAGAGTATTTGGAAATTGGTTTGCCCATGCTCAGACTGTTTGAACAGAAATATTCAACATCAGAGTCCTCCAGAACAAGAAAGTCCACATGCCAGTGACGAGAGATCCTGTGAATCATCGCTGTTCACAAGATACTACAGGGCAGACCAGCACAGTCCTACTTCTTCGCTGTTTCTATGTCACTTTACCTGCTGAAGGCCTCCAAATAATTCCTCATTTGTTAAAATGGAACTTTAATTTAAGGCAAGACCATCTTAAGGCAATTTAATTTAATTTAAGGCACTGCCCATCTCTGCAAGATCTGCTAAGGACTCCGTTTAAACTGGGGGTGGTGGGAGGATAAGCAGCAGCGGCTATTTTGGAACTAGTGGTTAATGATTGATTACATCCTGCAGTCAAACACTGTGCTAGAAGTTTTTGAGTAATGCTAATACACAAAAAAGAAAAGGTTATAAGTATACTACATGGCAGATACACAACGCTGAACCTATTTGTTTTTTTAATAAAAAAAATTTACAAAATGTTTTAGTAAAAGAAAACTGTGCTAGAAATTATAACAGAGAATCAATGTGAAAGGACTACATTTTCCCAACTGCCATTAATTCATCAAAAAATCTGTACAAAATGTATTCTTCATTAATCCTACATGTAAAATAAAATATGCATGCTTGTTTGTGGATTTTATATATTCAGGAATATGTCGGCTAAGTTTAATAAATTATTAAATTACAATTATTAAAGCATAAGCACTAATATTAAAGCATGAGCATCTTTAAAACTGAATCAGAATTTGATTTTACAATATAACTAATGTGCTGCAAAATATCAATAACCAAGAAAAGCTCTAGAAACATGAAGTTAGTAACTGACTAAGGATCTCTTTGGAAACTTTAAGTTCCCCTGGAAGCTGTCATTTTATAGCTTCTGTTTAAAGTGTTTATACTCAAGTCCAAGCTTGTGAATAATTTTAGGGCAGCAACACTGAAAAGAAGAAATTATAACAAGCAAACTCCAACTAGCATGGCTATTATGAGTGATCATCCAAAAGGTATATATCTTGTTAGAAACTGCAGAAGTATTTATCTAAACACTCTTGAATGCTTTTCATGGAACAGCAACAAAAATAACATCAAACAGTATTTCTAAATAAACAAGCATATTTTTTTTTAGGGATTGGGTTTTAGGAGTTGTTTTTGTTTTTGTTTTTGTTATTTTTTTTCCATTTTTAATAATCACACCCTAGAAATAAGCCAAGGCAAAGGTCACTTACCTCTTACATGGACTAGAAGAAAGCCAAGGCACAAAAGCAGGATAATTCTGAATTTCCCCATGGTCTTCTGTGCAGTGCCTTGATTGCACTGGCTGTTTTTTTCCAAAAAATGATGGTAGATGTTGCAATTGCAGTGCCAGGGTTTGCAGGGGACGCTTGGAATCAGTGGCTCTATCCAAAGAGTTCCCTCACCATCACACTCAAGCACCGAGGAAGAGAGAGAAGTCCCTAAAAACCTCTTCTAGTACAAGGTAAGTGATGAAAGCAGACGGCCCTACTACAGCCAAGCTGTGCACAGCACCGTAGGTGCCACCTACCCTCTGAGAAATCTATTTATCGCCTGGGCAGGGAGTGTGGAGAGCTGGGGAACTGGCGGCAGCACCCAATGAGGAGGGAGCCAAAGCACCCTGAACCCACCTCTTTCCCAGAGGGAAAGCCAACCTGTTTGACATCCTTGCCTTCAAAGCAGGGTGTGGTGCTTTGGGAGCTCAAGCAGCTTGTGAGACGAGACTGGCCTTCTCTGAAGCGTACTTGAAAAAAAACCTCTCAGATATACTCTGTCCTCACAGCAGTGCTTCCCTGCTCGGTTTTTGGCTGAGCAACAACTGCTGATAAAGAGAATCCTGTCAGAGTCCTAACTGCTAACTCAAGCCGCTGAGCGAGGGAAGTGGAGGCCAAGATCTGCTTTGCAGAGACTTGGGAATTGTTTACACAGGGATGACAAAACCCCGATTTTATAAATTTAAAATGTGATTAACTGCAGGATGCTCAGCTCCCTGTCAGATGCTTATCTTCACAAGGTAAATGTTGTCTGTCATGGGTTTTTTTCCATTTATATATTTTAAGATATAAATATCTGTGCATATCCTACATGAAGAGAGATCTCAGTGCCAAGTGAGAGAACACAAAGCTTTGGAAAATGAACAAAAGTCATGCATCCATCCATACATAAACATACTTTAAAATCACTGATGAGATTTAAATCCAGTTTTGTTATAGCCTCTCTAGCAAACACATGTGCCAGTGCACTTGTCTGTTGAACTGGGCTGCCACTGTCACACTGGCGCCAGGCGCCAGCAAGGAGACTAGTGTGCACCCTCCCTTTTGCTGGGGGGTAAGCTGCGGGCGTTTTTGTCAGCGCTGTTTTGGCTGGGGCAGCACATACTCTGTTGCCATGAATGGCCGATCTGCAGGCTTGTGGTGTTGCAGTCTGATGTGGGGCACAGGCTGGCCCCAAGCACATTTCTGTTGAGTTACTGACAACATACAATACAGTGCGTGCACTGAATTCATGCTTTTATGCCAACTACAAGAAAACTGGTGCAACAACATAAACTGGACTGATATTGCATCTTCAAGAAGCTTGATGTTCAAATAAGTTGTCTCCCCTCCACCCAAATTTGAGCCAGTAGAATGGTTTCTAAAGGCCTGCCTTATTGTATCACACGGCTGAACTATTTTTAAGCTAGTAATAGAAGCTCTAAAGCTCAATTTATGTATCATCATTCTCCCTGTCAGGGCCAATTGCTCAATCTCAGAAGAGTCAAGGACACTTAGGTTTAAGAGGGGACTTTGTCAGCCAGTGAAAACAAGAATTATACCATGACAGAAGCAATCTTGTAAGTCCACTCTTTATTTTTTTCCAGAATAACAAAAGCAGGCACACATGTGCTAATCTTTGTATCAGTGATGAATTTGCCTGGAGGGAAGAGGAAAGTTAGCAAGGTTATGTACTAGTCCCAGGCAAGTCGAAGCAGCTCCCAAATGTTCAGTAGCTTTGCTTCAAAACAGTTGTTCTTGTAAGTGAAGTCTTCCCAAGGAGATTCCAAAATGCTTTATCTCACCTGTCTAATATTAGTTCACTGGGATACTGAGGATTCTTAAACTAAATTTGAAGACGATGCACCCCTTGTCTAGTTCTTCTGAAGCCAGCTACTGCTGTCTAGCTAAATAAAAAAAAACATGAAGAAGGCACAGGAAAGGCAAACTGAAAGAGTGGACCTTTCATTGGAGTTGGGATGTCTCCAATACTTATCTCACTTCTGTTCTTGGGGCATTGCAGGAACTTCTTAATCTCAGCTCCCTCTGTCAAAGATACGCAAGTTATTGCTTGACATATCATACAATATTATATATTAAAAACAAATGCAAGGCCTTACACTTGACCATAAATTGCAATTTTATCCCTTTGAGAAATCATTGACTGGTCATTTTCTATTTAAAGGTAAAACAAAGTTCTGCTTAATATTCACCTGACAAGGTGGATGACTTGCCAAATTTTATTTACATTTTCTTTCAAGAAAAAAACCCATATATTTAAGAAATAGCAAATGGGTGGAGAAATGGAGCCAGCGTGTCTGTCTGTTCTCTAAACAATATACTTGCAGCCCATCAGGCCTCTTTTAGATGAGACAAGCTAAAAGAGAAGAGGACAGTTGCAGCTCACGACAGGTGCAGCCCCACCCTTCTTGCGGGCAGAGATTAGACATTACTCTCTTTGGCACAGATGACCTGCTGTATGAGTCTATGAAAGAACCAAATTATACATTAGAACTACTGTGGAAAGCCATTAATATCCTAGAGTATTCATATTTTGTCATAAAACTAGAAGTATTAATTTAAATATTGAAATATCTGGTAATATTAGACATTAATTTAAATATGAACTAAATACACAAGTGAATCAGTGATACAATTTCTTGACAACAAAATAATACAATTATCAGAGGAGGGCCACTAAATTGGTGAAAGGCTTAGCGGGGAAGCCGTATGAGGAGAAGCTGAAGTTGCTTGGTTTGTTCAGCCCGGAGAAGAGGAGATTGAGGGAAGATCTCACCGCAGTCTATAACTTCCTCGCAAGGGGAAGAGGAAGGGCAGGTGCTGATCTCTTCTCTCTGGTGACCAAAGATAGGATCAGAGGAAATGGCAGGAAGATGTGCCAGGGGAGGTTTAGGTTGGACATGAGGAAAAGGTTCTTCACCCAGAGGGTGGTGGAGCACTGGAACAGGCTCCTCAGGGAGGTGGTCATGGCACCGAGACTGACAAATATTCAAGAAGCATTTGGACGTTCTCAGACACATGGTCTGAATCTTGAGACAGCACTGTGCCAGGGCAACAGTTGGACTCGATGAATCTTGTGGGTCCCTTCCAACTCACAACATCCTATGATTCTATGACTACACACTAGCTAAAACTTCAATGGTTTTCCACAAGCAGATGGAGAAATATGCATTTTAGTATTTTATCCTTGTGGTTCTTAAAGTACTCCAAATACAGGGGTTTCAAAAAATTGTATTTTTGCTCCAATCAAGTGTTTTTCCTATTCCTAATCACCTCTTCACTTTCTTTCAAAAGTGTCTTTTCTATCTGCATAACAGAAAAGAATAAAAGGAAAATAATCTTTTCAGTTTATGAAAAGGTTAAGGTTTGTTTCATAATCTTGTCAAGTGAAAAACACACAGACAATAGTAGTTTAGACAGTCACCTAAAATAATCAGCGAGAAAAATACTGAAATGGACAATTGGGGGTGTAATTCAGCCCAAGGTACACTGAAAGTTGAGTGCACTAAAAAGTTTTCCTTAGCATTCAAAATCTGGCACAGATATTGAAATGAGCATGAAAAGGAGCTACAGTAAAAAGCTGCCAAATTTTATGCCTAAGAATCACCTGCTTTCATTTCCACAGCCCAATGAATTTGTTTGGATAAGTTTGGAAAAGTTTAGATAAGTATTTGAAATGGACATCACATTTGAAACAAAATATTTTTCAAGTGGACCTTTTCACTGATACTTGGGTGAATTAAATTGCCAGCTCAGCTCCCTTGCAGAAACTAACGTGACACAATATTCTACAAGAAGATCCTGCTTTGCTTTTCTCCTCCTATTGCTAAAGGTAACTCCTGCTCCTCAAAGGAGGTAGACTGGAGAAAAACCAGAACTGAACAGAGTGTGCCATAGGAACAGGACAACGCTCTTTGTTGCCACCCATTTTAACTCAGTTTAATGGTGAAGGTACCTCATCAGGTGTGCACTTAACAGTTTGGGCCTGGAGAGGGTAATAATTTTTAATCCCACTGCACAGTCTGATCAAAACCTGTATGGAAACAGGAATTAATGTACTAGAAATTCCCAAATTAGGATCTGAAAGTCACCAACAGCCTGTAAGGGCAGCAGCTGATCCATGGGAGATGAACATAAAAATACTTCAGTAGGGTGAGGAATAACTGTTAACTGATCATGTTTATTGACCCAATTAATGTGAGAACTAATGAATTAGGATATTTAGTTATGCAATGCAAGAGCAGTTGAGCTAGGAAGGCCACACGATTCAAGACTCAGTGGGTAGTGAGGCAAGTAGCAACACAGCAATTAATACCCTGACAACTGAAAAATAAGCAAACTGCTACTTTTTATCCACAGATAAGTAACAGAAACTCATAAATAGGCAGTTTCTTGTTCACTGCAAAAGAACAGTCTGAAATTTCAAGCCTTCTCTTTAATAATTTCTTCCTAGGTGGCAGCAGCCAGTCTTTCTTCCTTCTCAACACACTGTTACTAATTACTTTCATAGCTGTGCAAATTCTCAGTAGATTCTATGTTACCAAATCCAGGTGTTCTTCAAAAGCCATGCCTGTCCTTCACAAAGATAGATGTCTTCTCTGCACTTTGCACTGGTAAGCACCCTGTGAAAGCTGCTCGCATCTTTGTTGCTACTGGCCAACTTCCTTCTAAAACAATCAAAATGTCTGTAAGAAATAAACCTGAACTGCTGCTGGAGCAGGAAGACAAATTCCCTTTGAAGATTGCTTCTCTGGTAGAACACCAAATTTTTTGTATTTGTAGAGCCTCTAAGAAGAAAAATACATAAACATTTACTTTTTTTTACATTTATTTTTAGAAAAATCACAATGTTGATAGGAGGTTTTAATAAGTAATTTTTAGGCTTGCAAAAGCTGAAGAAGAATTAAAGAGTCTGGTTAGCTAAAAGCTAGTTTGAGTTTCCCCTGCCATTCTATCCCTAACAAACACTGGTTTATTTCTGTTTTCTTTACACTTGGCATTGATGTGAGATACCTGTTTATTCATGCAGGTAAGCAATACATTTCATCTCTTTGTATTTACATAGATCAAATGTTTATATAAAAATCGATTTTCCACCCTCAAACACACTTAAAGTTTTTAGCACTTTTATACTAAAAGCAGAAGTGTGGCAAAAAGAGGTTTCCTAATTAATTCCATAACAAAATACTAATATCTATGTAAAGCTTTGTTGCAAGCTAAGAAACATGTACAAGAAATTCTTAAATGAATTATCCTTGGCATACATTCATATTTGAATGCACAGATATATTTACATGTTTAATATCCAAATTCATAATGACTTCTAAGATGTTCCATGAAATGGCATCTTTCTGTAGAACTTTGCTAGGTGGCTGAAGCACATTAGTAAGACACATGCTGTAAAACTGCATGAAAATTGGAAATAATTAGAATGAAAGCCAACAGAACTGGTCAGGTTATTCCTCCCAGACAGAACTAGCTATTATTCTAGACTTAGTCCTTTAAGTGTTATGAGTTGCACAGTTTACCATGTTTCCACAGATACTTGAAACCTTCCTGTGGCTTTCAAGAGCCACAGCAAAGCTCACAAGTGCTTTCAGTGAGGATGTAATCATAGGTCCTCATCCTGATGGCAATCCTTCACAAGTCCAAAAGCATTCTTCACACATATGCTATTTATACTGTTCGATGGATGCTTGTGGAGTGAGGCTGGGTTGTTCCAGTCAGTTGTGCTACTATGTACTTTCAAACTGTAGTACTGTTTCAGTCTTCTAAGTGCGTATGGTGAGCCTTCCGAATTCAAAGTATCACATTATTGTCTGTTAAGGTTTGGGTTATGGAAGTCTGAAGATGTTAATCCCCACTCCCCAATACTTCATCCACAACTGTTCAGACAACTGCTCAACATCAATCTCACCAGATGTACTCAATGCAATTGCAAATCAGGCTTTTCTACATCTGACCAGCTCAGTTCTTGCTAAGCAGGAAGGGTCAGAAAGGATGAAGGGTCTGTGTGCACTAGTTTGGGTGTTCTGAATCTGTACCAGACAGATGCAATGAAAAAAATGCAAAACCAAAACTTTGAATTTTTGTCTCTTGGATGCTCAAGAACAAATATCCATTCTGTGGTGGCTGACCCAGGCAGCTACATGGATTATATCAGCAGCACCCACACCCAGATCCATTATCCACACACACAGAGCCATTTGCTTTCAGGCGCCCACACCATATACAAAGTTGTTTGATTGGTACACTCACTGCATACAGGATACTAACAAAATGTTTGCACTGCCTGAAAGCAATGGTGTAACAAAACATTAATTGCTTGTAGTTTTTGGAGACGTAAGGAAAAGTTAAATTCACTGAATGCACTTGAGACATACCCATTTGTCACAGGAGTACAGGAAAGAATGTAAAGGCACAACATACTTCTACACTCCTGTCATTAAGGCCTTATATTGGTGTGCAACAATGCTTCACAGGGCTAACCATACAGAAGTACTCAGGTCTAAGTCACACTCCCAGAGGTGTTTCCAACAAGAACTGTTTTCTCATGCAACTTCAGACACTGCTTTTATATTATGCTTTGTTTGTTTCCTTGGTTGTTTTTTTTTCCCCCCCCAGGCAGAATGCAGGCTCTCTATCCAGTTTCAATGGTCTGTTTTTCATCATGTTTTCTTTAATTTACTTCTCCAGAAGTATGCGCTGAACTAAAAAGTGAAAAAGATTAATACACTAAGTTAGTACACATTTTAAGTTATGGATTACTATGTAACAGTATGTGTGGACAACAGATTTTTTCAGTAGGCATTTGAAATTGTGGGAACAGGCTTGTGTTTTCATAACTGTCTTTAATAACACTTTTGCAGAGAAAACTCAATTCTTTACATTATTTAAACTTCTCTATTTCAAGGACTTCTCAAGGCAATAAATGAATCTGTTCAAAGAATAAAAAGCTAGAGAAGAGTGGCCACATTATCAGGACTGAAATCTTGATTCAGTGCTAAGTTACTTGTAATGGTAGTTAAAACATCTTTTTTTTTGAAACAAACCAAAACAAAACAGTGCAAGTAATTTTCTCCACTATGACAGATGTCAATAAAGTGCATTTAATAGGATCCCCATCAAAGAACTGATGTTCCATCTAGATTCTTCTCTTACCAGGTGGCTCAGATTGCGCTCCCTGATGGCTTTCCATATTCACATTCTCTTCATCTGCTGGGAAATAAAGATGTTTAGCATTCAAATTCTCTTACCTTTAAAGTTGTTGATGAATATACATAATTTAGGAGAAGAAACAGCACTGAAGAAACTGGGCTACTGATAGCAGCTGAGGTTATCTTGTGCTGCTTGCATGTTAATTTTAACGTGCATGGTAGATGTTACAAAGTTTCCAAACTTCCCAAACTACAAGACAGCAGTGCCTTGCTGGATTGCTGCTCTATCATCTCCCTTCAGGAATCAGTCAGAAATATTAGAAAGGACAAAACCAAAGCTTCTTCCCCACCTATCAGCCATAGTACTCTCCAGGTTCTCTGATCCAAGTTATATCTTATTTAGGTGGAAAGGAAGTAGACAGCAAGCAACAGACAACGGGAGAAGAAAGAATCATTTGGGTATGAACATCTGGGCAATTGTCAGAAACCTAACATGTAGGCAAGCATCTTGTGAAGACACAAAGGCAAGATTTACAAAATTAGATATGATAAGCATGAAAATAGTCTCTTATTCCCAACCTCCGCTCAATTTTCCTTAAAGAAATGTTTTCTTACAGTCTCTCCTGCTTACTCTTTAGCAAGAAGTGCTTTTATTTTAAGTAATGTAAAGTCTTAAGTCTGTCTGCTTCTGAAAGTCTAAATTTTGAGTGAGGCATTCTTCAGACACCCTGTCTTAGATGACGAGTAAGAAAGGTTACTCCCTGTGAATACAAATTCACTGTGCTATTAAAACTACCTTAGCATAAGCTCAATTTCTAGCCCCCATATAAATACAAAAACACATCTCCTCAGACAGTAGAAAACAAGACTAATTTGGAATTCTTACCGCTTTGTTTGAAACAGAGTTTCTTCTTCTGGTAAGCAATGAAACTAGATACTGCTCCAATTACAGTAGCAACCACAGCACTTACAATTCCAGCTATTGCTCCCTGAGAACCTGAAAAAAGAGGTTCATATATGGTTTTCAGAATTGAAAGCAATCTCAAACTTGTCTCAAAGTAAATGCTGTGAACACTTCCAAAAAACACTAAACTGAAATTATTACATGAAACTATAGTAATCAACTCTTTCTGTCTTTGTGAATAATGAAAAGTGAATCCTCTAATTTTATATCAAATTTTATTTTCTTAGCAATGCCTATAGTTAAACAACTTAAGCATGCCTGTTGTAAGTTCCACTAATTTAAAAAAGCTATCTTTTCATAGCGAAATCCAAGTTGTAGGCATGCAATCACTGCACCAGCACCTCTGAGACCTTAACACTTTTGAATCATTTGCAACATATAGATTTTAAAGAATTGTGAAAGCAGAGCTTGAAAGTAAGAATTCTAGATTCCACAAAAGTTTTAAAGCTGAAACCCACTACCAGCAGTGACCATTCTAGCAGAATACTAGCAATGTAGAAAAACCCAGCAAACAAGCTTCAGACATGCAGACACCATCATACACATAAATTTATGCATTTACCCTCAGCTTCTTCACCACTATTTGGATTTGGGCCCTTTCGTTCTGTAAAAATGAACAAAACGTTTAGATTTACATGTCTAAAGAACAGTCATATCATATTAGACAACCTTTATGTTAATTAACCATGTAAAATTACAAGCCATCTATTACATAGAGTACTAAGATCTCTGGCACTCAGACTTTCTATTTTCAAAGTACAGCTCAAGGCGATGCCAGCCTCAGCCTTGGGTGCTCAGCACTTCTACAAAATGAGTGCATCACACCTGTGAAATCTGGTTTAATCAACTTGTTCACCACCACAGAACACTCAGTGGAGAGGAACAGCATATAATTTCAGGGTAGCATTCAACCGTATTTCCATGGAACCAACTACCTTTTCCTAAAATCCCAGCCTCATTTACTAAATATTTTTGCAATTCTCTTAGCAAACGAGACAGAAGTTCTGTAAATACTAGCTTTATTCGGCACTATGCAACTTGCACCACTGAAGCAGGAACCTGTGCAGATAAAAACACCAAACAAGTCTCAACAGATGCTTCTTGCCTCTGTGAATTTTCAAGTTACTGCCCCAAAGGAACCTTGGAAGGTGAAAGCTTCCCCAGAAGTTAGCACCAGTAATCTCTGCCTGGGACAACTCTCTGAAGAAGTCAGTAACCAGCAGCATGTCTCAACATCATCTCAAGATACTTAACCTAACTCTGACCCGGGAATAGTAAAGGGCAGTAATGCAGACAAGGATGACTAACCTCATCCAAATTACTGCAGCTTTGTCCCACAGCTCTGTACTGAGCTGTGCCATAACAATTAGATGTGGCAGATTACTCAAGACAAGTTCGGTTTTTATACTGCTGAGAGTATATATAACCTACATCACTTGGAAGTCTGAGGATCAATTAATCGTGTGGGACAGATGAAATCTTTGAGAACACAAAGCAAACACTCTTCTGGCCCACCCCTGGGCTTCCTAACAACAAGAGCTAGAAGAAACTGAGTATGTCACAGAAGATATGAAACACCTGGATGCCTTTGAGAACAATATTCATGGTGAATTTTGAAATAAGTACCACATTCCCATCTCAGTTTTAAAACCCATCTTTCTTAGTATAACAGTGAAAATCTTTGAAGGTTCCTAGACCAGTTTTACTTTTTAATTATCTGGGGGGTTTTGGTAGAGACAGAACACATTGCTTTTGAACTGGAAGGTATCCTTGTAAGTTTCAGATACCAGAACCAAAGGTGTTACAAGTTAGACCATGTTAACCAGCTTATGAGCAAGCTTTTTTCAAAAGCTGAGGTTGTCATAGGACCAATATGAAGCACCACCTACTGTCTTACCATTGCTGCCACTACCATCGCCTCCCCCTTTTGGTAAACTGCCATCATATAGATCTGAATCATCAAAGTTGCCTATAAAAAATAAAAATAATATTATCTTACATGTTTTAAGTTCAGTGAAAAGACACCTCAAGGTACATAATGACATAGAAGTTTTCTCTAGATCGTTCATCTGAGTTTGTGGTAGTTTTAGGCTCAGTGTCACAGTCACAACATGCTCATGTTTCAAAAGCCCTCCCAACCTCAAGTCCCTTCAGCTTGGCACTATACAGTTTGATAGCAGCACTGCTGCCTCTGGACTTCCCAAACAACTGAGAGAATTCAGTGTCCAAGAGCAGGTAGCACTGCACAAGCCATAGGCTAAGCAAGCAAGAAGCCCTGTAAGCTACTTAAGTGGAACAGCCCAAGTCTCACTATCCTGTTAAAACAGAAAAAGGACATAGACAGGAAAGGACCATTTATTTTCAAGGCTGCAGCTGTGAATGTTTCTTCAGAGCTGGGTTTCTAAGTGACAACCAATCTTTTGAACCTGAACAACATAGTAGCTAGAGGAGGGGGGAAAGAAAAAAAAAAAAAGAAAAAAAAAAAAAAAAAAAAAAAAAAAAAAAAGAGTTCAACATGCTACAGTCCAGTGGCTGTAGTATTTGCCTAACAATGGGAAGATTCAAATGTAATTCCTTCCTCTAATTTATTGCAGGACTAGTTCAACTAGTCCTTCTCCATTTCCACTAGACCCTACCTCATGGGGTCTGAGTTCTCCTCCTTCCTTCTGTTGCCAAATGAATCTTTAGCTTACGCAAAGCAAATCTGCTTCAAGCAGAAAAACTAAAAGCCTTGCATCAGAGGACGTTTTAGCTGGGTGGAAAAGGCACTCTACTGAGGCATGCAAGAATTCAAATATCTGCTGAAAGTCAGGCAGGAGAAGGAACTAGAACCAGGGCTTGCATTTCAGGTAAGGGCTCTACCATCATATTCCTGGATAATGGCATCATCACAGCTGCATCCTGTTTTGTTCTGAGTTAGGCAAAGACAGAGAACACCTCTAAAGCACAACAGGCAGGGAAGGACATGTACTTTGAGTCTACCTTTCAAACATAAAATAATTATATTTCTCAACTTGGGCCTTTAAAATAAAAACTAAAAAAACAAAACAAAACAAAACAAAAACCTCTTTAACTTTGAGCTCTACCTTTAATTTAGATGCCTTAAGAACACATTTCACAGTTAGCTCCTACTGACTTTTTAGCATGACTAGCAGGGACTCAGTTTGTGAAGATGACGAGACCCAATCCAATACACAGGTGTTCCACCATGCTCCACAGCCCTGCACCAAGCACACACATTGTCCCATCCTTCCTCTTCCCCACACCATCCCACTTTTAAGTAAAAGGAAAGTGACTCAACAGGTTTGTTATAGAATTTCAAGATTGCTGCAAAGCTTATTTGCAAGACAATTTTTCCTCAGTCCTCAGTGTTTATCCAGTTTATCCATCTGACATACATAACAGCCAATTAACAAGGTGTAATTATTATAAGTTTAACTAAGAGAGTAAAACCACAATTCAGCATTTTGTGCTAGAAGCCTTACCAGTACGTGTAGGTGGACCTTGCTTGGGGTTATCTACATACAAAAGAGAGATTTAGGGAAAAAAAAAAAAAAAGAAAAAGGTTAAGAGATCAAAAGCAGACTACAATACAATAACTTTGAAAGGGACTAGGAAAGACTAACAAATACTTTTCTACTGTTCAGAAATTCCTGTTAGGTCAGTCTTACCTGTGCCTCTGGGATTTCCAGGTGGACCTGGCTTGGGGTCATCTGTAGACAAATAAAAATAAAGTGATCAAAGTTACTAGTGTGAAGAGACCAAAACCAGAATATATAGTGACCTTGAAAGACTATCTTCCCCATGTCATTTTCCTTTCATTAGCTAATGCTATATTTGCTTGGTTATTTTAGGTTAAGCACTGTACTTCAACGCAATTAACAGTGCTTCTGCTACATTAGCCTGTATGTCAGACCCTTGCTATAACTGAGCATACACAGAAGAACTCAAAGTGTTATGCAGCATTTTAGCTTGCACACCTGATTTCAAATGCTGAATTTCTTCACATTTTGCTACCAGGTACAGATTACTTGGCTGTTTCCTCTTTTAAAACTAACATATTTTAACCAATAATAAAGGTTGGCACCTCACTGGAAAAAAAAACAAAAAAACAACCCACAAAACCAAACAAAAACAAAAACCAAAAGATACACATGACAGAACAAGAAATATGGTCCCCACAATGACATTTCATTCAGTTTGCCACAAAATAGGAGAATAAGAGATCTTAGTAATTCTCTCTGTACTGTTTGGTCACAGTCTTTGCTGCCCACATCTAATTAACACACCAGCAGTGGTTTTCTAAAACTGTATTTTCATCAACAGCTGAACCAATCCAGTGGCCCATTTCTCCTGTGTGCTACTTCTCCTTGATGTTGCATGGTCTTCCCACCTCCTAGCTCTAGCGCAAGTTAGATCAGGTCTCCTTAGGCTCTCTGTATATTTAAAGTAAAGAGGCAGGCACCTCCAGAGCACAGCTCTAAGACCCCAACATAGGATTGCCACCCTATAAAGGACCCTCTCTTTTCACTTACTTGAACCATCTGATTCATTTAGCCAACTGTTTCTCAATTAGCCAACTCTGATTTCAAAAATGTCAGCAGTTGGAAACGAACTGCTTTGAGAGAGACAAAACTTTGAAAGGCTAACTCAAACAGAGCAGCAAACAGTGCTACTGTCCTACAGGTGTATGTCCTGTGCTAGGAAAGCCACCTATACTGCAACAGATCTAGTGATGGTACTCAGAATCTGCCGGGCATTATCTGCCTAACTGGGTGCACCTTTTACTGGCCGAGTGAAAACAATACTGTAATTTCTACTGCTGCCCACACTGCAGAGCTGAAGCACATTAGAAGGTGTACCTTCCCTCATGTTATTTCAAACAGATTAATGCTTCCTTTTGTTACTAAAATTACTTTCTACAAAAGAAGAGCTTACTTCGGATTTAAAACTACTTTCATAAGTAATAGTTTATTGAATTAGTGCCATCTAGCGAAGACACAGCAATGAAACAAGTAGGACTTGGATAAATGAATGAAATATATACAGTTTTTGTGATCCAGACCCTTAAAATGAAGGTAAATAAACATAACCAGACTGCAATTGTTTTTATCTCCAGTCTGTTACCTTAATTAACTCAGTGTCCTTATAACATTTAGGTAATAAAGGATGGATAGACATTGCACCAAGTACTACTGAGCAGTATCCAGGAAAACATGATACTTACCAGGATGAAGAGCATGTTCCAAGCTGAAATCATCTACAAAAAAAGAGGGGAAGTTCTAAAGGTCATGCAAAAACTGAACTAGTTTTAGACTATTTCTACACAAAATGCACCTCACAATGTTTTCACCAATAATATAATGGCATGTTCATTCAGCAGTGGCCCATGGTAGAGCACTATAGAGCTTCCAGGTATTATCTATCAAACTACACACTGCTTTTGGTGATCATGGTACATGCCAAAGGCCAGCTCAAGGTGAGCAAGCTCAAAACATGCAGACTGAGAGCCAACAGAAGGGATTCTCACAGGGTCTTTAAGCCTGTGAAATCACAAAGTAAATTTGTGAAATCACTAGCAGAAGACTCCAAAATGCAGAAATTCTCTTGCTGTTAGGGAACTGCTTTCTTTTATAGAAATATCACAATTCTGTGTGCCACTAAATTGGAAAATTCAGGCTCTCAAATGAGTACGTACAACTACACTTGACTTCACAGTAAAAGGCATTACAAGCCAATTAGATCTCACCAAAATCTGATGGTGATGGCTTCTGAGATGGAAGAGGCTTCTTTGTAGTTTCTGTCAGGGATGGTTAGAAAAAAGAAGTTTAAATGCTATTTAATACACTGTTCAGAATATTCATGAAGGACAAATGTAAGCCTATGTCTGTACAATGAAAAGCACAAGAACAAGTCTGTACAGCAAGATATTTTCCCCTTAAGAGGAATACCTGTATGTTCCCAAAGATATATTTTAGTTCTACGCAGTTAACATTTTGACATACCCATAGCTGAATTGTTCCACTGAGGTTTAAACAAACCATACATGAGGAAGGTATCATGCTTGGTCAACATGGAAACGAACAAGTCAAAAGAGCAGCCACTATTTTCCTGTATACCTTCCAAAATTTGCACTTACCAAGTGCATCTTGTAAGCTGAAGTCATCAAAATCACCTGTAAAAGATGAAAGCAACAGTAAGAACACTGTTTTTTCTTACTCAAAACCAACATTTATCAGTCATAAGCATGTCTTTGATGTATCTTGAGGTGTTTTCTGCTTCCTGCATCAGACTAGAGGAATATTTCGAGTCAAGGCTGAAGACAGACATTCTTCTCTATTTCCCCAGACCAGCATTCACGCATGTCTTCAGAAAAAAAGGAACAACACTAAAAATTGTCTCTCTAGAAAGGATTCAGAGGGCCAGAACATGTATTCCGGCAGTCAATGTAATACACTTAATCCTTTATTCTTGCCACTGCTATTGCATACTTTCTTAGTGCCGTCCACAGCATATTCTTTCCCAGCCTTCTTTCCACTGAACCACAAAATAAGCAGGGGCACAGCTCAAATTCGCAACAATGTACAGGATTCAAGTGTGAAGAAGAGCCCTGGAGCACAAAGGCCAGTATGAAAGTTATATGATTGGGTAATGGATTTAATACTTTGGCATTAAAAATTAATTTTCTTGAGTTTATAGAACTAATCTTTTGCCCTAACAAAAGTTAGCAGTGTGAAGATGGTTAAGTTAATAGCACAGATGATCTTGAGCAGTCTCTTCAACTTCCTAAAAGACAGTTAAATGCAGCTGTCACCACTATGGGCTCTCCACTCCAGGTAGATTAAGTTTCATTTTCAGCCCTTAGGAAAAGAACATTCTCTCTTGCTGTATTAGGTCCTTTGCTAGAGCTACTGCTGCTTACCCAGTCAACTGCAAACACACTAACTCAATATATTCATGACACAAACTGGTTTCACAGCACGAATACAGTAGTGTGGTCTCAGCAGCAGAGGCTTGTAAGATAAATGGACAGCTATAACAACTGCTTGGGATATTTCTGATAGTTCATCATTTTTACTTTCACTGAAGCATGGAAAAAGAAAAAGGCATGAAAGTAGATACCAGCTATTCAAGAAAAAGACATCCAAATATACTGCTCCAGCCTCAAAGAAGCCTGAAGACTTTTTCTACCTACTGAGTATCAAGCCAGCCAGAGCAGAACTTGTTTCCAGACAGAGCTACCTTAATTCAGAAGACACACACATAAAGCATTGATATGTCTGGCTTTTCCTCTAAGATGTAGCTACAGAGGAGGAATCAGAACTGGCTACTGCAAAGTCTGAAGAGAGGAATAAAAACAAACATAAGAAATGAAACCACAAGCAGAATGTTCCTTCTCCTTCCATGACAGGCCAAGATAAGACAAAGACAACTCATGAGTCCAGTATCAGAAATAACAGATGCTCATCCACGTGATGACATCTTTCATCCCAGCCAAGGTAAAAACTGAAATCTCTCTCCCTTCTCAGATAACTGCACTAATAATGCCTTTTTTTCTTTTTTCTTTTTTTTCCAGAGAAGAAGTGAGACTAAGATACTTTTTTTTTTTTTTTAATATGGAAACAAGAAATGACAACTGGAATTAAAAAAATCAAAGGCAAGTTTGCAGTCTCCAGAAAACATCCTGCAAACTAGCCTTCAGTCTGGTCAACTGAATTGCTACAGCAGAACCTGAAATCTGAAGTTTAAGCAGAGATTCCCACACTGCAACATTTGAACTGAGTACCACCTTGCTCATAGCCAAGCAGGGAGGTAGCACTGCTTGGTCAGTGACAGGCCCCTTCAGGGAAACAGAGGCAATTCATGGCTTTATTGTGCTACATGAGCAAAGTGTATGTAGAACCTCCTGGATAAAGCAATTAGGCATAGATCTTGGATAGAAAGCAAGAAGATACTTTACTTGGTGTTCTTCACTCCAGGTGGAGATCATAAGCTCTTTTACATATTTAGCTCATGAAAAAACTGTTTCACAGAATGCAAAGTATTTGCAGGTCATTTATCTGAAGCCTGTACAATCTTACAATACAATCTGAAAAGCCTCAGTAAAAAGATCAGTTGCTAAGACCCAAGTCTCAGTTACCTCTGAAGTTGTCCCTTTCTTTAGACTGCACCAAGAAACCTCCATATTAACAGGCAAAAAAGGTCAAAACACTCAAGAGAAATTTAAACAGATATTTGCATAGTTGTTCTTCAAACTTTAATTCTGGATTGGGTTTTTTTGTCAATTACATACATATCTCAGGCTACAGTCCTCCAAGGAGGAATGCCTGAGTCAGGACCTGCTCAGATATTTGCTAGTCTAACTCTAAAAAGGCAGGCAGAAGGATCTGTTGAAGATGCATGCTCCTCAAAACACTCTAGCAGAGTAGCAACCAGAGGATGGATCATCACCATCTGTTAACACCATCTGTCTTGAGGTTAAAGATACATCACTAAGTCAATGAATGTTACATTGGTGGGTGTATTTCAAGAGCACTATTCCTTTTTAGGAGTGGTAGAGGTTTAAAACAGGCACATATACTCAACAGAATGCTTTGGTGCAGCTGAAGTTTTACCTGGAGCAGAAAAGAGGCTATTTGAAGAGTCTCCTGCTGCCACTAAGAAACTTAGTCCGAGAATTCTGAATGGTTCCAGCTGCAGTGGTTTCCATCAAGAGGAGGAAACCATTTTAAAAGAGCATTCATTCAGTGACATTGCTATTTTAAGAGATTGTTTTCATATATGATCTTCATGGAGGAATAATTTATGATGAGACTGCTGACTGCCAATCTCACATAAGACATGCTTTGAGAGAGTCGTAAACAAATTTGAGAGGTAATTAAGGAAAAAAAACATTCTATATTGACTGCAATTATTCAATCTTCTGTAACAACAATTCTGTTTTCCACGCATGCAGCAAGATGTCAGGCTCTTCAAACACATTACTTCATGTCAATAATGGTAGCAGAAAATGTCAAAACCTAGTTTACGAAACTCATTACAATAATATGCAGTCTGAAGTGCTGGCAGTCTCCTTTCCCAGCAAAGAATGGTTGTTTCTCCACTGTTCATGACAAACCTTCATATGTTTTTAAAGCACTTGCTTTTACAACTGTGCTCACTCAGCTTTTAGTATGGGAGGGTCCAACTAAACTAGAAGTTCAATTACCCAGCCTGAAGGGAGCGGCTCAGAACCGGGGATTCAGCTGGTTCCAGGGAAGAAACAATCAGCCAACAGAGAAAAAACTATAGAGGTAGAATGAAGGTAGTAGCAGGGTTCATGAAGAAAAAGTCAGCAAGAATATGCTGCATTCCCTACAGATTTAAGAAGCACCCAGAGTAACTGAGCTTATGAGCGTTTTCTTAGTCTAAGCAAAGACAACTGCAAATTAAGCAGCTATTATGTTGTGTATAAAGCACAACATACCAGGCAATTTTAGCTCCTACAGGCACAAGCAGATTCAAGAATATTTCAGGAGTACCATTTTCCTTCCAGGTCCATAGCTCAAATACCAGGACCTCAAGAGACAGATCCTCAGCAGGCTGTCCCCAGTAACCTGCACAGCTGTATTAGATGGGGGAAAAACAGTAGCAAAAAAAGAGCAAACACAAGCTTTTGAAAAGCTGATGAGCTAGAGGGTATTAAAGACAGACAAGTACCTATGCAAATATGAGTCCTCTGCAAAGACACATCACTGCCCTCAGATGCTTACTGCTACAGTATTAGTCATATTTATATTCCATTGCAGAAGCCAACACGAGCTTTGGGAAGCTCCTCCACTAGTCATGTGTATGGCAACATACCAGGAAAGGAGACTCATGATGAATCACCACAACCATAACTTTTTGAGTAACAGACTACTTGAATTTTGTTTTTCTAAAAATGTTGGTGCTCTCCTTCCCTCCCACCCCAGCGCCCTGCACACCACAGGGTGTCATAGAGGCTGCATGCTGCAGCTTGTCTTCCAGTTGTAGGCCTATGGACCAGGTGATAGCAGTCAGCTTGTCCCTGCCCCACTGCTGGATGTTACCTGCCACTCCAAAAGTGGCCAACTAACTTATACTCATAGAATCACAGAATATCTTGAGTTGGAAGGGACCCATAAGGATCATCAAGTCCAACTCCCTGCTTCTCACAGAACTACCTAAAATTAAACCATATAACTAAGAGCGTCACCCAGATGCTCCTTGAACTCTGACAGGCTTGGTGCCGTGATCAGTCTCCTGGAGAGCCTGTTCCAGTGATCAAGCACTCTCAAAAGTGAAGAACCTTTTCTTAATGTCCAATCTGAGCTTTCCCAATGAAGCTTCATCCCATCTCCTCATGTCCAGTTGCGGGTCACCAGAGAGAGGCGATCACCACCTCCCCCTCCGCTGCCTCTCTTGACGAAGGTGTAGACTACAATGAGGTCAACCCTCAGCTTTCTCTTCTCCAAGCTGACCAAACCAAGTGACCTCAGCTGCTCCTCGTAGGTTTTGCCCTTGAGGCCTTTCACCATCTTGCTCCTCTTCCTCTGGACACACTCTAATAGTTTAACAGAATCACAGAATCCATTAGGTTGGAAAAGACCATTAAGATCATTGAGTCCAACAATGTGTTGTCCTTATATTGAGGCACTCCAAACTGCACGCAGTACTTGAGGTGAGGCTGCACCAGTGCAGTGTAGGGTGGGACAACCACCTCCCTCGACTGGCTAGCTGTGCTGTGCTTGATGCACCCCAAGATGTCTCTTTCGGCTGCCAGGGCACATTGCTGACTCGTGTTCAACGTGCCATCAACCCAGACTCCTAGATCTCTTTCTGCAGGGCTGCTCTCCAGCCTCTTGTCCCCCAGTTTGTATGTATAACCAGGATCATCCTATCCCAGGTGCAGAACCTGGCACTTGTTCTTGTTAAATTTCATACAGTTGGTGATTGCCCAGCTTGGGTCTGTCCTGCTGCCTAGCTGCTCATTTTCATGAAATCTGCAAAAATCTCGAGCTCAAGGAGGCCTCTCATCTCTGTAGAGTTTACATGAGGTTTGGTAGCCCTCTCAAGGGATAAGGATGCTGGTAGCCTCAAGGGCATAAACTCTTGGGCAACCAGGCAAAAAGCAGCTTCTCCAACTTCCAGTAGGAAAACTGTATTTTATACTCCCATGTCTTGTACTCCTTCCCTTGGGGGACTGAAAACAGGAGGAGCAGAAATATTCAACACCTAACCATAAAGAAGCTACAGAAAATACAGGAAGGTCAACACACTGAAACTTGTTCATTAAATGCTTGAAATAACACAGCAAAGCCATCACATCCCTTACAATTGCTTTTTAAACTTAGCAGCATTTGATTCCAATACAGGTCTTGCCCCACTGGCATTAGTTACCTACAACAAAAGACTTCTACTGCTCAGCTCACATTCTGACAGTTGTTTTCCAACATGTCCAAGAGGAGAATTTTAATCACAAAAAGCCTGGGAGAAAGGTGACATGGTTCTCCACACTTTACTGAAAGAACTGCCGTTCTAAAGTTTAAATGGAGAATGTGGAACATGAAAACTACTCCCTGCAGGTGGTGGAATGTAGTTAAAACCATACTCCTCTCAGCCAGGGCAGAGGTTTGCAGGCAAGATCCCTCTGCGTCAGGCAACGCAGATGGGATGTTTACTCCCACTGCCAAGCAGCAGTTTATAATTAGCCCTGCCTGGAGTCTCATGAAATTAAATCCCACACAGTTGGTTTCAAATCCTGTTCCTCCTATAAGCACCCACCTATTGATGCTCCTTTTCAAGTTTAGTTTCTCTGCAGAGCAAGAGAAAACAAAAAGCTTTGCATAAAGTTTTGTTCAGAAGAATGAAGCCCCTTCCTACCTAAAATAAATATGGCCCAAGCACAAAGAAGAACTTTAAATCAGCCAAAAAACAAAGATAATTTTTTACATCTGGAGAGTGTCTGCTTTCTGCACATCTGGAGCATTCACTAATGTATCTGACAGGAAATCTAAGCCTCTGCTGCAACCAATAAAAAGATTTATTTCCTCTTCAAAAAGATGCATAAGACTACCCTAATAACTATCATATTTTTTTTTACAATGATCCAAAAGCTACTTCCCGGAAAAGTTACTTTATTTGCACCACTCTTGAAAATATAGTACAGAAAAAGTTAGGCAGTTATGTGGCCTAATCTTTTTCTGATCTGACTGCTAGAAAATAGTTTTTAGATTAATCTGGTTTATTTTAATATTTGTATTACTAAGTATTCCTTCCACTCAAAAGTGGCAATTTAATGTTTTAAATAAACAAGGAAAAAAGCCCACAAGGCCACATTTTGACTCAAACTATTTACTCAACTGTAGTCATGTGAGGGTTTTTTAACAGAACATGGTAAACCAAACCATTTGCTGGAGAAGAAAAACCCATATTTTGAAGCAGAGTTTTGGGAATTCTGCTTGTCTAAAAGTTTCCCATGCACTGGGCAACTTTTATTGCCCCTTTGAGCAGTAGAAAGTAGGAAAATACAATGGGGCTCTAAGCATTAGCTATAAGCAGAGTTTTCCGGGGAGGATTTGATGTTGGAATAAAAGGACAGAATGAATAGCTCTAAATCAGCAGAAAGTATACAGAAGAACAGAGTCAACCATGAAGCTAGAGAATTAACACGATGGCAAAAGTCCTGCCAAATGCCAAGCTGCTTATCCAGGAATGAGAAAGGCTAAAAGTGAACTACACAATAGTTACAAAAGGTCTAAGAACTCCTGTGAGCCCATTCAATCAAGTAGTGAAGATAAAAACAAACACTCAGCATCTCAATCACAACCTGCCCAGTGACAACTTGTATACCATAGTCTGGTTGTTTTCTCCCAGTTGGTAGTTCTGCACGTCCATAACCAATGCGACCACTTTCCCCTCAAGCAATGGTTTGGACACTTGGTGATTCTCTTCTGGTCACAACCCTCACTGGTAAATCAACATCAAATATCAAACAGCAGAGACGGAGGTCCCAGAGCTCCTTAAAAGAGCTTCCAAAGCACTGTCACTAACAGCAGCTTGGAAAGACCTAAAGTAATTTCCATGCTTCAGGGAAAGTTGTTTCTTGCAGGACAGTAGATCCCCCACATATTCAAAACAGTCAAAACCTGGCTGACCATGGTCCTGGGCAACCTGCAGCAGCTGACCCTGCTGCAACATGGAGTAGACTGGAAGGTCTCTAGAGGTGTTCTCCAGCCTCAGCACACTTTGGCTCTGTGACTTGGGCCAGTTCTAATCACTGGACTAAATTCCTTGTACTACAAAACTCATATAACTGTAGATAAGATAAATTACTCTGTTCCTCTGCTATTTTTTTTACAGATGTGAAATGAAATATATTGCTCTGTGTCATAAAGCTTATAAGTGGAAACCTAACAACATTAACAAAGGCTGTTAGAAGAACATTAGAGTGACAGAAGCATCAAGAAATGACCCTTGCATCAAGAAATTATGAGTTTAGAGGCACCTGGATAGGAAGTGGGAAGAGAGAAAAAGGGGTTTGAAAAAAGGGTTGGAGTTTTTCCTGAAAGGAAAAGGATGGGAAAATTTTGAAAAATGGCGTGCTTTAATGTGTTGCTGTCTGAATACAGACAGCAACACATAAAAAGATATTGGAGATATTTATTTGATTTTCACTTGTTTCTTCTTACCTGTAAATTCAGGGGGGTCTGACTATGTTTCAAGACTGCAAATGCCATATACTGTGCTTATTGCAATTTAATCTAAGTATTTGACCTTACCAAGTATAAATGCATTACTAAAATTACTCAGTGTTTTAATAAAGTGTTTTCTAAAAAGCAAACGCTTCTCTCATGCAAATTCAGGGACTAAGGCAAAATACAACCTGCAGACAAAAATAATCTTGTCTGCGTTCAAGTGCAGCACACTCTTGATAAAGGCTGCAGGTGTCTGATTAAATATTGCCCAGCCTTACATTATTTAAAGCCTGCATGTTGGTACTTGTATCTGTAAGTGCCAGGTACATGGAAATTTTCAACCTTCTAGGTAACTGCTTGTGAGTTCTTGGGACTCTTCCTCACAGTAAGAGCCCTAAACCACACAGGCGTCACTCTGTGCATTAAGCATGAAGTTACTTGATGTCAGCAATGCTGGTCCCCAGCTGTGCAGTGTCGCCCCACACGTGGGGCCACAGCTACCACTGCCTTCTCTTGCTTCCATGCCCACAGAAGCCAGCCCCTCCTGCCCCTCTTCCCAAGGTGCTGGCACAATCACCCTTCCCCCAGGGAGGCTCACGAAGAAGGCACAGCGGGCTGAGACACCTCTGCTCTCCATCACTGCCTCTTCAGAAACCTGTGCCAGGGCTGGGTGGGAGCTCTAAAGCAGTCTTGGGAAACCCTGTTCTCAAATCTCACCAAGATCAAGCGAGCAGTGTGCATCTACTTGGCATTCAGCCACTTTTGAAATTCTGTCTTCGCATAAGAAATGTCAGTAGTTAATTTTTTACAAGCCTAAGAAACCAAAATCCTTAAGTACATGTTGCTCACAGTCTACAGCTTCAAAGTTTAAGCTGTTTGATAAACAGGACTTGAAGCTTTCACAAAGCTGACAAGCCTTGCAGCTACTACTCACATAACCTACATTTCCATAACCAGGAACATTCTTACCACAAGGCTCATATTTACTCTTGTTATGAAAGTTCCCCTCCTTAACTATTACATCAATCAGTCTTTGCAGTATGGAAGTGTATTAACTTTGTTATATATATTAGTTCACATTATACATTGCAATGTAGTGAGGTAGTAGAATTTTATTGGAGGCTTTGGTATTGTTCATGCTTAAGTAAAAGAAACCGAAGGACAGCTTAGTCCTGTAAATAAGGACTTCATTTATTGTAAGCTTAGAACTGTCCATGAAAGATAACCCCTGGACAACCAAGATAATGCCAGCATTCTAGCCCCTCTAACATCTCTTTGAAACCCTCCCAATGTCAGCTGGAATCATAGATAAGTAACTACAGTGAGACTGATTCCAGGGATGTCTGGACCAATACACAAGCAGCGAGAAAGCTGCAGAAATATAGCTGCTTTGCCAAGTTTTAATATGATTAGTAAGCAGTAGTATGGGTGTTAGTGATTAGTCAAATCATGTTGTACCTGAACATGGGAAGGGTATAAGAATCCTGGGTAAAACCACATTCAAGGTGCTCCAATTCAGCTGGGACACCTCATGCACACGAATAAATATTTACTCTAGTAATTCGATATTTTGGTTCTAGCCTCTCACTAGCAGACATCTAGCAATAGCTTCAGCAGTTCCTGGCAAGAACCTTTCTGCAGTTGACTGACATCTGTGAAACCTCTTGCTCTGTAGAATGTTATTTCAAAACAGTGGGCATATTACAAGCAGTCAAAACTACACCTTGAAAACTGCGGAGCAATGTACACAGTGATGGCACTAAGATGGACACCAGAGGAGCTGGTGGGGCTGGGAAGGGACGTTCATTCAAGGCCCCTTGAACACGCAGTCTTCTCACACTCATGAACAGATTCATGAATGTTAAGCCTCACTGGGATAACAATCCAAATCACAGCAGCCAGTACCAAAAATTACCAGTTAAATACACTGGAAAGACGACAATGGCATTTAATCAAAAGATTAGTCTCAAACTGAAGAAACCTGTTTTATCCAAGCAAGTTGCAAACTCCTCAATATTGTATAATTCAATAAATTCACTGACTCTCTTGCATAACTGGCATCAAGTAACCTAATGCTGTTTTATCACCAGAAGTTTATCTATACTCCTGTTCAGATAACATTCTAACCTTTTTGCACTGAAAACCTCTCTATGCATCTGTACAGTTCAGTACCCTGCCCAGCCTTGTGCAGAGAAAGGGAGAAGTGTTTTCAGGGCAACTGTGTGACCTCTTGAGCCATGACTTTGAGAGTTGTGTGCTTTTTCTGCTCATCCCAATATTCAGTATAACACTTTCCGCAGCGATAAAGTGTGTAAGATGATAGACTGGAGGCTTCCCTCCCCACCAAATGGTCAGGAATCACTAGCATTTTGTTTTGTCTGCATCCTTATTTGCTCATACCCTGCACCTCTGGTAGCCTCTTGCATTGGGGCAGGGAGGGATGGAAGGAAGAGCATTCCTTTTATTCCTGCGGGAGCTCAGAGGAAAAGGGAAGTGCAGCAGTGAGGCTCAGCTGCAGAAAGGTTAGGGAGGTCTGCACTAGATGAAAGGTGGTAAAATTTTAGCACAAGGAAGGAGGAAGTATTAAGAAACCAAGATGTGTGATCTAGCAGCCAGTGAAGTAAAAGCTCCAAAAATTCAATGGTTAGAGTGGTAAATAATCCTCAGTCTGATCAAGGAAAAAGAATTTAAATCATAACTTATGATGAACAAGTAAATGGACACTTGCAATACAAACAGAACTAAGTCAGGAATACTTTTATTTTTACAGCAGTACACCAAAATGATGGCTTATCATAAAACAAGACTGGTTTATGTCTGCTGGTACCTGTAAGCTGACAATTTCATTTCACAGCCTGTTTCTTTTACCTTCCTCATCAGAATTCTTACCAGTTCAAAACAATCTGTATACTAATAGCAAAATTAAAACAAAATCTGTAATCTAGTCAGAAACATTAACTGAACAGTAAAATTAACTTTGATTTTCTAGACTCTTTTCATCATGGCTTGTTCATATATGGTTAAAAAGATTTTTCAGTCTTTTCAATCTACATACTTAAAAATAGCTACTACAGCTTTTGCTAAAAGAACGAAGAGGAAGACTTTGGGTTTTACCATGAGGGTTTCCTGTGGGGAAGGCAGAGGTAGAGGAAACCAGACCCATTACAGTGGTTTGCAATGATTCAACTCACATTTTAAGTAATTTCTCTGAGACTGAATCAGTTCAGGCACTAGTCAACTCATTTTATAACAAAATCTACTGTTCTGCTCAAACTTTCAATGTTGACATGTTTCAGTAGCACCAGTGACACTTTTCTTCCTGTAAGTATTTACTATTAAGGGACTAATTGAGATAGAGTTGTATTGAGCGACAATTCTGTGAGCCAGGATTTCACAGCTTGTGTTCCACTGCACCACACCAGTATTGGTTTGGAAACGTGCAGACTAGCTTCAGCCACAGGACGTGTGATGGGACAGCAGCCTGCCTCTCTGGGCAATGGGGAACACTGGAAAAGGCTCACTTTTTCTGCTTCAACTAACTCTGTATCATTTATGCAAAATCACTACCTAAAGAAATATTTCTGAAGGACAGCCACACACACAGAGATACTGCATGCACCCACGTCACTGTGATTAGTTTTAGTTGCCCAAACCAGACAGATAAAAAACTAAATAGATGAGTTAGAATCCAATCAAGTGGCAGCCACAGATATATGGCAAGCCGGAAATGTGGCATGGGTTTTGTCAGATGAGGGTTTATTTTTTGTTTCTCATTAAAAAAAAAAAAAAAGGTACTTTCTATCCTTCATTATGGTTACTTGAAGAACAAGATAAATCTTCCTTTTTTGTACCAAGGCTATGTTTAGTCATTCCAATGCGTTCATGTGCTCAACAAAACATCTGGAATGTGTCCACATTGAAACCTTAAGCATTTCTAGTTCAAGTGCATCTTACGAAAGTACTTCTATTCTGCTCTATTTAGACAAATACTTTTACCAAGAATTCTCTTTGTCCACCTTAAGAAATAGTTTCACCACCTCCACTCTGTTTCTGTATCACTATCTAACATAAACTGGATTTTATATTCCGTGTTATCACTGCAGTGAGGCACTACACATGCCAGACTTCAGTTTGTATTATAAATTGACTCATTTTGTAGAACACCACAAGGAAAATAATAGGAGTGAATGGGAAAAAATTGTCCTCAGGACAGGTAAGGATTGCAAGCTGAAGGGCACCATGTCTGGGTGTAGGACTGGCAGTGGAGACAGTGACAAAGATGCAACAGCAACACCCAAGGGAAAGGAGCAGAAGAAGCAGTGGGCAGGGAAGAGGAAGAAGGAGACAGAGTCAGAGAGGTCTGGGTGCTGAGCAGTTGTCAGCTTGCTAAAGCCACAAGCTTCAGAATCATAGTTCTTGCCTGAAGTTTTGAGGAAAAACGGTCCACATCTCTGCTTAGTTAGCACAGTAAAGTGCTGGCCTTTAGAGAAGGCCAAAATAGCAAAAAGTAAACTTGGAAGTTTTTGTGAAAAGAGGAGGGATGTCATAAATCAGATTGCAAATTTGCTGGCTAAGACAAGCAAGGACAGCTCTGATCTGAAGAAGTGATGTCTGTACATTCATTCGGAATGTCTGGGGAGGGAGATGGCAGGGAATAGTTAGTGAAGTAACTACTGCATTTGGAATTCAATCGCAAGATGCCTGGCATCCAGGTTATACTGAGAAACACAGAGGTAGGCAGAGATTTCTGGCATCAAAGAGGGAGAATACAGACAGGCATGAGAGCTGGAAGCGAGGGAAGAAAGAGAAGATTGAAAGATAAAGATAAAAACACACTAAAAAGCCTTATCCAAAAGCTTTCTACATAGGCTTCCCCAAACCTTATGCTGAACCTTGTTTCTAAATTTAACAAGGACTTGTGTGCCTCCAGAGCCGTCTGTTTTGTCCAACAATAGCATCAGCTCTAATAAAAACTGTATCCTACCCAACACATTTGCCTCACTTATTTTTAATTCATCACATCATGCTAGTACTACTGTCACCACTAGCCCCTTCCCTCTTCACACAGATTCAATATTTTCCTCCAAATCACAGGGAAGAAACAAGTGGTAGTAAAATGTAAGTCTAAACACTCCTCCATTTTTTCCAGACAGAAAACGTTTAGAGTGTACTACTTTTACTACACTCTAAACTTGTAGTAATAAAAACAGTAATACTACCAGTACTGCAAATAACAAGCAGACTTGTAGAATTTGCTGTCCTGGAAATATCAGTGTAACAAATTTTTCACTTTATTTTTCCTTCAAAATACCAGACTTCTTCAAAAACAGAAAAGATGTAAGCAATATTTTCTGTGGTTAAGCAAAAAAAGACAGTTTTATAATTAAAATTGGAGTAGATTTTTGCCAATTAAATTAATGGGTGTTTAATCAAAAAGAATTTCTGCTTTGTGGAAAGATTAACTTGTGTGCATTGAGTCATAGCATTTACCTGATGAAAGAATAACTGCTATCCTAAAAACCAAGTTTGTTTTTACCTACATTAACGCTCTTTGTCTCAAAGTAAAATGAGCTTTGCAGATACTTTACGTGCATCAAGAAATGAGTACTGTTTCTTGTGAAAAATTACAAAGAAACAAGAGATCCAATGGGACTTTTACAGGACTCAAGCTATGAGGGAAGTAGAGTGGAATTAACATCTGCAGTTAATTAACAGTTACCTCAGTCAATAGGTTTTCCTGTTACAAGCACAGTTAAAGATGACATTTCTTAATGTTTATAGTATGTGGACTCTTCACAGGTGACTGAAATCTGTATAAAGGAAACCAACTACATTTGTTATACAGTCAATGATGTTGTGTGATGAGACCTGACTTAAAATGTAAATGTTTTCTTTTAAAATTATATTTTCCCCCAAAACACATCAGAATGATTCCTGCATTTGACATGTTAATTATGCACCTGAAAGAAACTGTTCTATATTTAGAAAAACTGTTCAATATTTAGGAAAACTATTCTAAACAGGCCTTTGCCACAAAGAACTAAGATCTTGGACTCTCAGAGGAATTTGTCTTATGACTTTTTGTAATGCTTTGTAGAAAATCTTCAGGATCCTATTCTTCTGGGTTCCCCAGTCACACCAAATGTAGAGACTAAACCAGTTTAAAAGGAGCTTGTGATGAGTATCACTGCAGTAATTTTTATATTCAACAGGTGAAAAATGGGCTTTCCTGCAGCAACCAGGGAAATCTTTCCCAGGCTAGAATTTGCAAGCATATAGAACAAGCAAGACTTTTTTTTTTTTTTTTAATCTGAAAAAGAAAACTAAAAATAGTTTTTATGATACCAAGCAACCTTCCAAACACTAGCTTTTGCAATATTGGCCCCAAGTCTGCAGAAAAGCTGATGCAGCACAGTTGCTGCCTCTCTCTGCTTTTGCAAGATGGCACAGACACCTTCTGCAGCAGCTGATAAAATACAGGAAGACAGGCAAAGGGCAAGACACGCAAGCTGGAGCGCTGTTTCTCTGTATTGGGAAAAATTTGCAGGGGCTGATAACGTGGTAGCATCCTGGCTGATCAAGGAATGACCTACTACATACCATGCTGGAGGCAGCATGTGGTAGGATTAACAGCAAGGCCAAGGATAATATTGACATTCTGGCACTATGATGAATCTTGAGGAAAAATGCCTGGAAAGAACAGGAATTCTGCATGCCTTTCTTCTAGATGCTGGGACTTACAGATGCTCTGGAATAGAAAAGAAGAAGGTATGACTGACTTGAATGGAAGGCCCTTCAGAGGTGCAGCATTGCCAGCTGAAGAGATGTGAGCACAGAGCAGAGTCAGAGCTCGGTTCAGCCACTGCCTTCTCCTGCCCCAGCCTCTGGACCACATACTGTTCTGACAACCCATCTGAATTCACCCTCGGGAAAACCTGCTGCTGGCCTGGCAGCAGGTGCCGATGACCAAATTTATTGGTCTGTCTGGGTAAGGTGGCAAATCAGCACTTGGCCCCACCTACATCATGCCGTAGTGGATACTGGTGATCAATGTCCCTCATTGCCCATATGCAGCAGTGATGAATGAGTAGTTATTCACAGAGTAAGCAGGGAAGACACATGCCTACCTCTAGTGGAAGAGAGCCTCAGTTTGAAAACACAAGATTGGTAGCCCCTACTTGTTGCCACCAATCCTACTGCCCCTGCCCTCCTTGGGCTTGACTTTCTTCACCACTATAGATGGACAGATGAGCCAGGAAGGCATTGGGCTTCGTACAGGAGGCAACCAGCTACAGGACTCCTACTGACCCCAACGATGTTGCATGCACTCAAATAGACCCAGTTGTTCTTCCCTTGGCAACCCAAATAATTTGCTGAAAGAAGTATTGAACTGGTTTAGGGGCCACTGGTGAGATTTAAAAAGTAATTAGTAACTGGTTCCCTGGAAAAATGAGGGGAGAGGGGCTCTCAAACACATTTACCTTACAATGGTCCCGTTTGGCCTGTCCAGAAGCACAATGGAGAATGGCAGTTGACAACAGAGCCTTGAATGATGCAGCTGCTGCATTAGCCACTGTAGTTCCAGGTGTGCTGCAGCTTTTGCATGAGCCAGAAGCCAAAAAATATACCTCATATGTTAAAACTGATGTTGCAAATGCTTTCCCCTCAATCTCTCTGGCTGAAGCAGAAAGACCTCAATTGCCTTCACCTGGAGTGGTGTGCAATATGTCTGGAACTGGCTGTTGCAAGGGGTGGAAACACAGCCCTACCATCTGCCATGGCATCATCCACAAAACTCTAAAGCAGCAAATCTCCAGAGAATTTTTCTACTGCATCGATGATGTATTGATTAGAGGAAAAACTTCCAAAGCAGTTCTAAGTAATGAGCAACAGGTAATCTTTATCTTTCCTAACTTGAACTGATTAGTCCATGGACAGTAAATCAAAATATGAGGAAGACTGAGCTTCTCTGTCTATAAAATGCCTCAGCATATGATGAGTTATATGCTGAAAATAACCAATGGAGTTGTTTACTGATGGAGCCTATAAAAATCACAGCAGGAAACGGGGCTCCAAGCTGCTTGGAACCCCTCCACAGGGGGGCTGGCCACTTGCAAAGGGACAAGAGGTTGCCATCAGTTTGCAGAAGTAACGGCCTTCTTTGGAACATGCTGCTTTGGAACATGCTCAGGAGCATCAGTGGCCCTGAGTATACATGTACACAGACTCCTGAGTGATCATTAATGTGGTGCAGAAATGACTCAGACTGGAATTGTGATAATGGGCAGCAGTGAGGAAAAGCAGTTTCAGCAGCAGAAGAATGAAAAGTAATACAACAGCTATTTGGAGAATCATCTACTTGAACATATATTGTTAATGTGCATATCTGAAATTCAAAGGCAATTTGAGAAACATCATAACCAGGCTGACCAGTTAGCTCAACTTGCCAGCATAGATTTAGGCTGTTGAGCTCAAAGGAAAGCTATTTTTAGCCAGGTGGGTCTACAAAACCGCTGCTCATGTACTGGGGCAGAAAACGCAGCTTAGACTTGTCTGAGGAAGCCACAGTGCAAGCAACTAGGTAGTATGAGATCTGTGGAATAGTGCAGCTCTCGTGGAAAGAAAGAATGAATGATGAACTACTATGTGCAATGGGAGAAAGGGAAGTTTGGAGAAGCCTGACAAGTAGATCAGCTCCCTTCTCTCCAGCAACACTGGCAGATGCTGTGTCCTCACAGTGGCAAAGCCAGCAATGGGCTGCTAGAAGCTTTTCTACTTGTAAAGAAAATGCAGGCAGCACCCTAGATGGAACAAACTTATGTGTTGGCATGATGGAATGCAGCCTTGGCTAGACTCAGATAGCTGCAGTCCTTTCAAAACCACAGCTGTCCAAGAATGAGGGGAAGATCGTGGAGCAGAGCTGGTGTATCATATTCCCTCTAATCCCCAGGCATCTGGAAAGGTGGAACAGTACAACAGTTTACTGGAAATTGCACTCCAGGGAAAGCAAATCTCATCTCTATGAAGCTGAGCAGGAAGCTAGTTAACAGAAAAGTAGGAACCCATCACAGCAGCCTTGCAGAAAACCATATGCCCCAAGTTCAGTTGAGTGACAAAGTACCAGCAAACCAAAACTGAGACACAAGTTTATGTCCATCCTCCTGCAGCAACTGAAATCCCTAAGGGAAGAGTCCTTATCACCTGAGGACCAGGAATTACCTACTAGGTTGTCTCTGGAAAAGTGATAATGAAATTAAATATGCTGTTACATATGATAAATTATTTTATTTTGTTTCATATACTATGCCGTGTGTTTTGGAGACATAAGACATATTTTTTTTAGACAAGATGTATGTCCAGACATTTCCCAGGTACACACTGCTCAAGAGTACAGGGCATAAACTGGGCAGGGTTTCAGCAGCGGAGGGCTGCAGGGTGCCAGGTCTGGGAAGAGGCCTTGAACTGCCCTGTGCCACTTACAGTCACGTCTGCTTGGCACTGACTGGGCACATAAAATCTTCAACTGGTCAGAGAAGCACAGCGCATTCGCGCTTGAACACACGTTAAGAAAGAGCATCAGCCAGCGGGGACAGGACACAGATGAGGAGACAGTCAAACTCACAGAGGGGACATATGGGAAGGAGAGGTTCCATGCCAAGAGGGTACATCCCTAAGGAGCAGCTGTGGGCCACTCACATCAGAGCAGGGACACCCCTGAAGGACTGCAGCTGTGGGAGACCCATACCAGGGCCACCCACACCAGGGCAGGGACAGCCCTGAGGGACCATAAGCGAACCTCACTGGGGCAGGGACACAAAGAAGTGAAGAGCAGAGAAAAATCAGTAGTTAAGCAAGGAGGAGCAGCAGAAAGAAACCATCAGGCATATGACTTCACTGCTCTGCCCGTGATCGAAGGAGCAGGGAATGGGCTGAGTGTAACTTGCAGGAAAAAACAGGGAAGCTGAGATGGGGTGGATAGGGATGTTTAGCTTAAGCTGAAAGTGGAGAAGGGGGAAGACCTTGGGGGTTTGATTTATCATTTTCTTTATCTCAACTCCCAAATCTATTATTAGAATTTTGCATTAACTGACAGCAAATTAAAGTAAAAGTTCCCTGAGTTGAGACTGTTTTGCTCATAACATTCTCCCAAAACACTTTTACTAGATTCCAAAGAACAGGTTCTTGTGCCAGAGCATGGAAAAGCAGTTAGGCTAAAAGAAAGAGGCTTGCCCCTGGCAAGATGATCTTAACTAATGAAGATTACTATTATTACTGCATTTCACTAACACAGCTGTCACCTGATGAAAGCTGATTACAGTAAGAAGTTCAAGACAGCAAGAGTTAAAGCAGAGTCCTTTCTCAAGCACAGGCGACCCCATCACATGCACCAGAGTAACATCAGGAAAATATTGAAATTGGTTTTGGCTGGATGGCAGTAGGCTGAGTCACGCTGAACTCTTGCCAAATCACTGGAACTGTGGAAAGCTTAAGAATTGTTGCAGTGATGTAATTTTGATGTAGCAGTGCAGTGGCCATTTTACATAAATAACAACACAGAAAAAAAACCTCTTACCCATTTCAAATTAGATGAAAAAAAAAGATGGAGAAACATGTGCTGCCGTTTTCAAGTTCATGCTGTCATGTATGTGCCCTAGCACTGCTACTAAAACTGTTCAACTAAAAGAAAGTTGTGGGGGTTTGAGTTTTTTGTTTGTTTGTTTTTAATCAGATTTAAAAGGCAAACAACTCCAGAGCCTACAAAACGGAGGCTGGTCCGCAGGAGTCCCTGCCCCAGCTGAAAGCTGCATCTACAGACAGGCTCATTTCACCATCTTTCATCCAAATAGTTCTTTTTCTCAACACTGACTTGCCTCAACAAGAAGTCAGGGGCACAAGCGTTTCCTTCCCTTTGCTCATAGTCCTATAATTACACCAGTCTACCAAAGCAGGGATCTCCACCTGTAACTCTCCTTAGGCTACTGATCTTACAACACAGATACCTCAGCCTCCAGCACGTATTTTGCTCACCTCCCAGTGTTCACTACCACAACTGTTTCTTGTGGCAACTGTATTTCAAACAACAAACTCTACTCAAATCCTGCAACGATACTTAAAGCACACATTCCTGAATCCAAGCTGGAGATCCTCAGCAAGGAGACAGCTTTTTTTGCTTTGATCCTTCTACAGTAAATTAGGGAAAATTTTGAACCTTGTGTTTGTGTGCAGTAGTTTTTTGACACTCACCCTGTATGGATTTTTTTGTTTAATTCTTCTTCTGCTGTGCTCTTCATATAAATTGTATAGAAGATCTGCTGCTTAGTACCATTTTTTGTTGTATTTTGAAAACCAGATGCCTAAAATTAGATGCTGGGCTAACCTGGTGATTTTGCATGATGGCTGAGCTGGTCCCACACCTCACTGCCAGCCGAAGCAGGAAGCCTCCTGCCTTCACCTCATTTCCACTCTCCAATGTTCGGCCCTGCCACTCCCTTGCGTTGGCTCTGACACCCACCAAACACTCCGCAGAGCAAACTCAATGCACCAGATTAATCACTTGGTGACTTATCAAGCTGAATCATCTCAGTATAGGCCCCCATGGGCACCAGACCAAACAGAGGAGGAGAGAAATGGAAAGGTCCCACTCCTCAGCAGGGGCCAGCTGCTAGACATCCTATGGAAACTGATGATATAAAAAACTCACATTTGACCTTCCTCTGGATCCAGCCTCAATGATATCTAAATTGCAGCTCTGCCTGACTTGCAGAGCTCATATTTGCCAAATGAGACAACACTTGAATGCCAGTTTTGAGGTTAAAACTGCAAGCTCTTTTTCTAAGCAAGCTCAAATAACAAAGATCGCACCACCAGAGATATGAAATTCCTCTGAAGGGCCCCACCCTCCCCAGGCTGACATTCTCAACAGTTCTTGAATTCTTACACATTTTGTTTAAGGAAAAAGCCTTCAAACTAATTATAACGTATCTACTTGTTTCGTATTATCAGCATTAACCAGTACCCAGATAAATTAACCAACTTTTAAACCGCAATCTGTTAAAAATGTAGCTTCATTTTCCTCATTTTTTTTTTAAAAAAAACCAAAAAACCCTGAAGGCAGTTTTTGTGCACCTTCTCTCCAGTGAAGCAGAAACCAGACAGATTCTCTTCAACCCCAAACTTCTTGGCAGAAAGTTTAAAAAGACTTGTTTTGAGTGACTCCAAATACTTCCACATCTTAAGAGCATCACAGCAAAGATCTTGCTGTCCATTACCATGAGGACTGCTTGCAGAGGTAGAGGAGTAAGTTCTCCACATAAGTGGTAAGATGATATCTCAGTGTTAGCAGCCTGAATCATCTGTCAGTTTTAAAGGTGGTTGCTGTAAAATTGTACTATTTTTCCAAGAGCTCAGCTTTGTTAACCTAGTAGTTAAGACCACAATAAGGCCACAGCAGAAGAACCGAATTCAAACAGGCTTGACGCCAAACTGCGTATCTGGCATCCTGCATGTAGGATCTACGGCTTCCAGTCAAAGCTAGGAACAGGTACTTTTCCTTCTCTCTTACAGGGAAGAGATATTTAAGTTTTGAAATTATATTTTTACAAAACACCTGAAAGAAAATACCCAGGCATAGCACCGAGTATGCTTATTAACACAGTAAAAAAAAAAAAAAAAAAAAAAAGTTCCTTAGAAATAAGTCATATGAATGGGAAATAAGTTTGCACTCCATATTCCAGTTTAGGAGTTTTCCTCCTTAAAAAAAAACTGGTATTGGCAACTTTGCTACTTTTCTCCCCCACCCAAGCTGTTTCCTTATACCAAATACTGACCTGCTATTACATACACACCGTATTGATCAGGGCTCAAAAGCTTCTCAGAAAATACACTGCTGTGGTTTACCCTGCAATAATATTTTCTTTTTTCTTTTTAAAAAAAAGGCTACTGTGTGACAGCAGACTTTCTGGTGAGTAACTATGTGATGCCCTGGAATTGCCGGAACTCTGCTTTCTTTCCTAAAATGGAAGCCGAGCTCCAGCAGAGCTCTCCGCCGCCCCGAAACCCCCTCCAAGCCCCCTCCAAGGACCCCCCTGTACTGGGGCGAGCACCGCGTATTCAGCGAAGAGATGACACTCAAGACGGCGTTTCCAGTGCGGGAGGCGGGCAGAAAGCTCGGGAATGCTTTTCCAGTTAGTTAAAAGGGGGAAAAACAAGAAGAAAAACAACCCAAAAACAACCCAAAAAAGGGCTGGAGGGAGAGAGCGCGTTTCCTGGCCCCAGACAGACTAGGGCAGC